>NW_015552545.1:594478-598425 GCF_001515605.1 Sinocyclocheilus anshuiensis
TATATATATATCTAGAATACAAATGCAAGTACATAGAGTGTTTTTGAAATTTTGAATTTCTTTTTGGCCCCACATCAACATATTCTCTTAAAATTGAAGGTATACAATGCCATTTTATAATTTCATAGAAATTCATAATTTTATGGATGCATGAAAGTAATCACATGTTACAAAGCATTTATTCTATTTCAAATTAATGCGGTTCCTTTGAAGGTTCTGTTCATCAAACAATCCTGAAAATGCTATGATGTTTCCACAAAAATATTAAGCCTCACAATTGTTGTCAACTTTGATAATAATAAGAAGTGTTTAAGCACCAAATAAACATATTAGAATGATTTCTGAAAGATCATGTGAAACTGAAGACTGGAGTAATGGCTGCTGAAAATTCGGCTTTACCAACACAGGAATAAATGACATGTTAAAACATATTAAAAAAGAAAACAGCTTTAAATTTCAATAATATTTGACAATATTACTGTTTTTCCTATATTTTTGATCAAATACATGCAGCTTTGTTCTTTCAAAAATATTTAAAAAATCTTACCAACCCCATACTTTTGAATGGTAGTATATCTATATCATTTGTCCCTACCATTGTTTGTCTGAGTGCTCCCAAGAATCATAGCAGGGATCCCAGCAGCCGAGGACAGCACCCAAATGAGGATGTTGATGATCTTAGCTTTCATCGGTGTCCGGAAGTCCAGGGCCTTGATGGGGTGGCAGACGGCCACGTAGCGGTCCACACTCATCATGGTCAAGGTAAAGATACTAGTAAACATGTTATAGTAGTCGATGGAGATGAAAACCTTACACACCACCTCTCCAAACGGCCAGGAGTTCAGTAGATAATCTGTGCTCTGAAAGGGCATGGTGGTGGTTACCAAGGCATCGGCAACAGCCAGGTTGAAGATGTAGATGTTTGTGGCAGTTTTCATTTTAGTGTATCTGTTGGGAAAATCGATTGAGTCAGAGAGTGTCAAAATAAATGAAACACAACCCATCAGTGTGATAAATTCATGTATGAAATTACTTTCAGGCAGTATACTAAATAAACTGATAGTAAATTCCCTATACGTTTGTGGTTTGCTGTTTGTGTAAAGACATTATATATCATTCACAGCCTAAACCCATCTATTTTTGTGATTATATATGCAGTTTGACAGATTGAGCTGCGATACATTATTCAACAGGCACAAACTGTGCAGTTCTTTATCACAAATGCCTCGAATACCACATATACCGTCTTTACGGAGAGACACAGAAACAGCATCTAAAGTGCCATATATATGACTGCCGTGTTTATTATAATTTTTATGCGTCTATATACAGAATGTGGAGCAGACACAGTCCCTGCTCAAAGCAGAATATATTTACTGTATGTCAATGTAATTTTGACTACATTGTACATTAATATTTCAGTCCACCGGGGGGAGCCAAACTGCCGAATTGGACTTGAACCCTTGACTAAATGTTTTCCATAAAACAGATATTTCGTCCAAACTATCCCATCAGAAACGTGTCATATGACTGTTTACAAATAAAATCTATTAAAAAGTGAGATAAATATTCTCAAAATTATATTTAAAGGCACTCGTATTATAGCCTACTCAAAGAGGGCAGCACATCTCAGGACAGTGCTGTTTCTTACCTGACAATGACATACATCACCAGGCAGTTTCCCACTAGTCCTACAACAAACACCACGGAATACACGGCAGTGATGATCGGAATGATAGGCGACATAGTTTCCTGCACGTTCGTCCAGCTTTCATTCAGTGAATAGTTATAAATGTCCGAAACAGCAGACTGCCATGTGAAGTTGGGTAAACACTTCTCGGGGTGCGATGAGGGACATTTGTCCTCCTTAAAAATCTGCACCACGTTGCTGTCCATGATCTATTCATTTGAAAAATGAGAGCAAATGTCTAATTGAATCACTGGAAAAGTTCAGTCGCTTTAGAATACAGATTATATAAAAATGGTAAAATAATCATCAGAAATAAATAAACGACGGATATAAATACTGACAGCTTTTTACAACATAATTATTTAATATGCATTCGTTAAAAAATAGATACAGTGCAAATATACGATAACTGATTCTGTATTGCACTTTACCCCCCTCAAAAATGTCAGTTACACAGTTGGTGAAACATCAAATATAAGAGACTTACCTTATTATGAACTGCAAACCATTAATTTAAGTTGAAAATCCCAAAACAACAATTATGTCTGTGCGCAATGCGTTGATTTCTTTGGCCCGCTCCTATTCAACTAATGACTGACTGCCACCTTACGAGAGCAGCTGCCTCTGCCGCGCGTCCCGTATGACATCAGATCTCATGTGACGGTCTCCATCTGAATCAGCCGTTAAGCAACTGTAGTGTCTCACTGCAACTCTTCGCCTATATCGGCAGAAAGAAAGTTGCCTTCTAAATGTGATAGATGTCTTGCGACCTGAAAACATAACTTATGTTTACATAAGCCACTTCTGTCGGTCAAATAGTTTGAATGTTTCTTGAGATGGCGCGCGCCAAACTTCATGTCTGGAGACATTTCACGCGCACACTGTCGCGAGGGAACTCAGCAGGCAAGGCTGCAGCTTCAATAAAGATAGCAGGTGAAGTTCTCCAGAATGAGTGGATATTATCTTTTATTTAAAGAGACAAAGATGGGGGGAAACCGCATTAGTTTTGTCAAGATAAGGATGTGCGTAATTCTGTGGGCGCGAGACGGTAGGAGGAGTGATGGCGTGTGGTGGTCTTCTGAAATGAAGAGGCAAAAACCATCTGTCTTGTTTTGTAGTACAGTATGAATTCATGTGCATGTTCCATTCGATGTTTAAATGGTTTCTGGGTACAATATGGAACAGCAATTAATAACATTTTTTATATTGTTTTTATTTATTTTGCTTATCGATACCATTTGAATGGGCATTTGATCAGAGACAAATTTCTTCAAAGTCTCGTCAAGTCTATGGGGTTTTAAAACTTTTACATTAGGCTACTTTAAAAAAATAATAGGCCTAACTACAATAATACAGTAACAAATATTTTCTGTGTATTTCATGCACTGGCCTCGCGAAGTCACTGTTATATCTGGCTCGCCTATATCTGACTGATAAGTCTTGAGATGGTTATTACTGTAAGGAGAGGATAATATGAGTATATGCCAGTCATAATTGTTTAGTTTACTGTATATTGCTCGCAGTTGTTAATTGTCTGTAACAATTTTGTGTGCAAGTTGGATTATTTTGCATTAATATTTCCGTTTTGTGCAATATGATTTTAAATGTTCTGATTCATGCTTATTATTTTTTTGCCTTATAAAATTGTTGATTTACGCTTTTTTCTGATCTGTGACCATTGTTTGATATTCTGAAAACTTTGGTTTCATTTTTAAATTTTGTGCAATATATTTTTTGCTTGCTTTATTACATTTTGGTTTCACGCTTATTAAAGGGGTCATATGATGCAATTTCATGTTTTCCTTTCTCTTTGGAGTGTTACAAGCTGTTTTTGAATAGATAAAATCCCTAAAGTTGCAAAGACTAAAGTTTCAAACCCAAAGAGATATTCTTTCTGAAAGTTAAGACTGGTCCACGTTCTCCTAAAACGCCTTGTTTAAACACGCCCCCACATGTCTACATCACAATGTGGGAAGATTTGCATAACGCCGCCCACCGTGACTCATGGGCGTCGGAAGCAACAAAAATGTGGGTGGGTCCAACATAGTGTAAGTGTAACTGTTTTTCAGTGCTGCAACAAAGACTATATGATGCCTTTAAAAGCAACAGGCAAACAAATGATGAACATTCAGTTAAATAGCAGCTTGTTTAATGACATGGCGGCACCGGCATTGATCCGGCGTAATGACGTCATCACGCCGGATCTGGGTCAGCGCCACCACACGCTCGCGTCATGATACTGTCGTGAACGCGCGTC
>NW_015552545.1:598462-619711 GCF_001515605.1 Sinocyclocheilus anshuiensis
CGTGAACGCGCGTCCACAAGTGACGCAGTAGAGACGAAAATGTGGAATAAAGTCGTTATTTTTGTTTTCTTTGTGGAAAAAAGTATTCTTGTAGCTTCGCAACTTTACAGTTGAACCACTGATGTCACACGGACTACTTTGTCGATCATCTTGGTACTTTTCTGGACCTTGAACGTGGTAGTTACCTTGCTGTCTATGGGAGGGTCAGAGAGCCCTCATATGTCATCAAAAATATCTTAAAATGTGTTCCGAAGAAGAATGAAGGTCTTACGTGTTTTGAACAACACGAGGGTGAGTAATTAATGACAGAATTTTTGGGTGAACTAACCCTTTAATTTTTTGTTAATTTAGCCACTGTATTGAATAAATGCCTGGGGTTGTGTTTGTTTTCTTCTAAAAGAGATGAAAGGTACGCATATCTAGCAGTTTTTAGAGCTTTTCTATAAGTACTTTCCCTCCATGCAATACGAAATACCTCTAGTTTTTTTTCTTCCAGCTGTGCTCCATTTTCCGGGCTGCTCTCTTTAAGGTGCGAGTGTGTTTGTTATACCATGGTGTAGGACTGTTTTCCTTAATCTTCTTTAAGTGTAAAGGAGCAACCATATCTAAAGTGCTAGAAAAGAGTGAGAGCCCATAGTTGCTGTTACAACATCACATTTTTCTGAGCTATTGGATTTGCTGAGGAATTGAGACAAGTCAAGAAGATTATTTACAAAGTCTTTTGTTGTAGAAGTGATGGATCTACCATATTTGTAAAAAGGAGTTGAGTTTGCAGCTTTAGCTATATGGAGAATACACAAGACTAGATAATTATCGGAGATATCATCACTCTGCAGCAGAATTTCAATGCCATTAACATAAATTCCATGTGACAGTATTAAATCTAAAGTATGATTACGAAAATGAGTAGGCCCTGACACGTGTTGTCGACCCCAATAGAGTTCCGAATGTCTATAAATGCTGATCCCAATGCATCTTTTTCATTATCAACATGGATATTAAAATCACCAACAATTAAGAGTTTATCTGCAGCCAGCACTAACTCAGATAGAAAATCAGCAAATTCTTTGATAAAATCTCTGCAACCGGAACAGAACAACGTACAGGACTCGCAAAGCTTAGATATATCCAAAGCCATATCTAAGGAATCTCACATTCTCACTATCCTCAATTAAAGTTTGGATGCGTGTCTCTAGTTCTGAAATCTTATCTGTCAGCCTAACTATTTCCCTGCATTTATCACATGTGAATCCCTCGCTGCTGACAGAGAAGGCTACAGTATACATGTGGCAAGCAGTGCAAGTGACAATAACAGGAGTAGAAGCCTTGACTCACCATGATTGTTGAATGATTTCCGACTTACCACAGTTGTTTGATGAACTCATGAAAAATGGAGCAAGAGAGAAAAGAAACGGAGCAAGAGAGAAAAAGAAATGGTAGGAAACGCGAATGGAAATGTTAATGACAAGCTAACAGGCTAATGGAATGCTAACGCACTGCGCTAGCGGTTTAGATTAAAACTGATGTCAAATTAGTTTGATAGACAATATCAGAAAATTGGTGAGAATTAAGTTAGTAGATAGTGAGATTCCAACAGAAAAACAAAGCTACACGGAGCTACTCACAAACCGCAAAGCAGCACGGCAGCAACATCGTCACAGTCTGTGAAAAGGGTCCATATTATGAATGTGTGTAGTATGAATGTAATCCAGACGTACTACATCAATTGTGATGTCATCATCATGTGACCTACTGTACAGTGTCAGTTGTGTGGCTTCACTGCCATTCACAAATCCTCTCCCATGGCCTCATGGGATATCATCAGATATGCACTTTAGAATCTTGCCAGAAGTAGTAGACTGTAGGTCATCAAGGTACTTTTTGCCTATATACTGTTCTATAAATAAAAAAATGCATTTGGACATACTACTCTTTCACTTTCATATTCAGATGCAGTCTAATTGGTGTTCAAGTGGTTGTGTAGTTTATTTTTTAATTAGTCCATCTATTTTCATTAGTTTCAGGCCCATTTGCAAACCTGTTATGAACATGATCTGCACCATTATTCCACACACAGCATGATCAGCCAATAACAGTGACTTGGAGGCACAGCCTCCTCTAATGTGACTTTTTACACCTGCCTTCACTCCCCCTCACATTCACAGAGAAGAGGCAAGAGAGATGCTGCCTTCCTTGTTGCTACTGGTGTCACAGTGTCACTTTAGAACAGCAGGTGCTTCATAGACTAATTGATCTCATGTTTCATAACATTCGTTTTTGAAGAGGCAAAAAAAAAACTTTAAAAAAATCATCAAAAGGATAGAGAATAATGACTAAATCCCTTTATTTGTGTGTGTCATTTCAAAATGATTATGTGTACAATCAAAACTAGCACATCACAAAAAATGTATTATTTGCCAATGATAAATTCAAGCACTGCTGGAAGAGAAAACTTATATGTTAGAAAAAGGAGAAAATGTAACTGTGTGCAATTCTATTTCAAGGTAAATCAAGTCAAGGACAAGAAAGAAAAAAACTCCATCAGAGTCACATGAATCTCTTTTATGACATCATCTTTTAAACCCAAGCTCAGCAGTTGAACACACTGTTGAAGAAGAAACTCTCCAATCTTATCAAGTATAAATAAATATATTAATATATATGTGCTTTAAACTTATGAATTATAATTTTTTGAAATGTGTGGCATCTGTAGCTAAAGTAGGGTGAGAAATAACCTGCTGAAATTGACCAGAAGGAAAAAGTGGAGAGGACAGTTTATGGAGAAGAGAGAGAGAGAGTGTTAGTGAGAGAGGTAGAAAGAGCGAGATGGTGGGATTGTTCTTTCTATTTTTTCAGTGCCCTTGAAGAATGAAAGGAGTATACTGTGTGAAGGCATCGGTTTGTTTAGAAACAGTTTCCATGGAAACCAAAGTTTCTTTTATATATATATTCACCAAGGTGCAGCAGTTCAGAGAGTGCGTGATTTCCCTCCAAACGTCAGACCTCCCAGCCAGATTGTTTGTGCCCTCACAAATACAAATCAAGTGTTACAATGACAAATCAAGAATGCTGCCTGCAAGGAAAAAATAAGAGACACAATCCTTAACCACTCTGAATGCTACTGTAGAGCAAAATAATAAGAAATAACACAAAGAGCCAATTGTAGAAAGCTACTGAGAATAACAGACAGGTTATCAACACTTTGTCTCACAGCTAAAGGCATGCTTCCAAGAAGAAAAATAGATTTACTGGAAGTCCTTATAGATCTGTCAGGTAGTCATAAACCAAGCAGCAGATTCAAAATTTAGAGTTTATTACCAGACATGTGATTTCCGTGCTCATATATATCCACACATTTACAACAAATAGTCAATCTGTCCTATATCAAATGCTAATTAATAAGTGTGACAAAAATGGAAGTGATCTGTGGAAGAGCATGACATTTTTCCTTTTTGTGTCTCTCCTTTGCAAGATAAATTGTTTCCACACAGTACACTCAGTAATGTTGACAATCACATCTATAAGTAATGTACTGCAGCATATGGACTGCACACTAGGGATGAAAACAGCTCTTGAATTATCTCTGCTTCATTTGCAGTCTATGCTCACCTTCTAATTTATTGTTGTTAATCCCAAACACAGCGACCATCGGTTTTTGTTGTAATGGGCGAGTGTTCATCATGCACACAGTGATAAAAAGGAACACAATCTTCAGATTTTGTTCTGTTTCAGCCCACCTGTACATTGCAGAGCCTCTCCAATTAAAGGCTAGTCACAGATGGCTCAGCTGATGGTGCCTAAGCTTGATCAAAGTCTGTGTCATGCTAGAACAGGCCTGAAGATTGAGCACTCTTAAACAGCCATTAGTGCGGATGGTGCAATATTGGAGGATAAATTTATGGTTGAGCTCTATTCTCTGTGGTTCTGCATTTTATGATATGAGCCAGTAATAAATAGCAACCTGCCTAAAAGCAAGTAAAAGTCAGTTCTATGACTGCTGGCTTTAGATCTGAATATTGATCTAACCACATAATTTCATTGATGATTATTTGTAATTACTTTGGGACTTTAAGGCAAAATAAAATAAAATAATAATAAAAAAAAATCTAAAAGCCAAAAATAAAATAAATAAAATGAAACACAAAAGGAAAAAAATACACTAAAGATAAAACAATGAAAAAAGGACAAAGCACAAAAACAACACACACACAAAATAAATAAATTGAAACAAAAAGCACAAGATAAAACCAAGTAAGAAACAAAACAAAAACAATAAAAGAAAATAAAAATAAATTGAAAACCAAACCAAACAAAATAGGTTAAAACAAAGAAACAAAAAAAACACTCAACATCACATATAAAATCAACCATGTGACCAACATCAAAGCAAACCAGATACATATCCATCCATTTATAGTATACTAAACATCAATGAATGTCTAGACATATGAGCTGTATATATGCAAGGGGACCACATTTTGTATAAACATCCTGGTAGTCTTTGTGACTTCTAAAGAAATATCAATATCTTTTATCAATATCTTTCAGCAGTTTTCTGATCCCTATGATTATCATCTTGATTCTAGATATTTTTGAGCTAACCAAAGATGATTAATTGCACAACATCTACATTTAATAACAAATATCAGAGAAATGTGTCCTGTAAGTCTGATTTCCATAACAGTGTGCTTCAATGAATGAGCTTATATTGGCTGATGCTGCAGGGTTAAAGGCAGTTTCGCTACCGATGTGCCATGAAATGGCCCTGATCTCAGCAATCAGGAGCTGAATAGGAACTCCTGTTGTTAGTGAACGGTTCATTGGAGAAGGAGAGCTTACGGCTGCAAAATGTCAAATGGATTCAATCGCAGACTGATTGTAACAAAGCGGTATAAATGTGATCCAATATCTAAAGACAGTGCAGCCATCTGTGCAAATTTACATCATCCACAAAAATTATTCACTGAAAGTACTTCATTATGCTTAACAATACATATGATACTATTATTTTATGAATTCAAATAGTTCCTTAATGTCATTACAGTGATTGGATGAGATTCAGCTTCTAGTCACACACAAAGGTAGATCTGAAAACTTTGAAAACAACAAATGCCACAATAAATCTTGCTGTCAAAGTCCATCTGCTATCAGGATGACGGGGAAATCACTCTTAAATGCTGTCGGAGTTGCTCCTGTTTTAACTGTAACCATGGAAACAGGCAATCTGTGACCCATGTCAACAAGAGCGGACAAATCCGGTCAATAAAGTTAGTCAATAATATTCCACCTGTATTACAAAGCCACATCTTCAACTGACAACCTCAGTGAGCAGCTCGGTAAGCCACCGCTGCAAACATCCGACTGCAACATGCAGCTGTAAGCAAGCATTGGAGATTGTTGTTGAAACATAAGTAAACCAAGTCTGAGTCAATTAGAAGTTTTGTCCTTGCTAGAAAATGTAATCAGTGCATTTAATGTCACTAAAAGAGGCCGTTTATAAAAACAGCCCTTGGAAATGCTACATGCAGCGTGAAAAAGACTTCACAAAAGCCATTGGCGAAGAGTTCTCAAAGCGACATGCCTCCAAGAGCCCTTACAAAACATCATAATTGATTATGGGAAAAGGATGTCTGAGTCACACAATACTTAAAGCAGCCACTCAGTGTGGGAAGTGTCATACAAGCACTGGCACGCCATACAGCGCTGCTGAGATGTGGGATCATAGATGAGTCAATTCATTCTTGACACAAAAGCAGCATCAGCATAGGATGGAGATGTGAAAGAAAAAACTAGTTTCCCAGTAATGTCGAATCAGGCATCTGATAATGCCACTAACAACCTTGTTTCACAGAGCCTAAGATGACCCTATTAGAATTCAAATGACCCTCTACCCATCCCGAATGAGTTGATAATAATATGTGCTGTGGATCTGTCAGATAGTGTGGTGGTAATAGGCTTTGAAGGTTATCTCTATCTGGACATCCACAAAGCACAACGAGTACCGGGCTATTTGCTAACCGATAGTGCTACTGCTACAGCTTGTTTTCCATCTAGAGAGAGAGAGAGAGAGAGAGAGAGAGAAGAGGGGGCAACTGAACACAAATTACCCAGTGGATGCATCTGCTCTCGTCTGATGCTCTGCCCGGTCGTGTATGGACATCCACAAAGCACAATGAGTACCGGGCTATTTGCTAACCGATAGTGCTACTGCTACAGCTTGTTTTCCATTTAGAGAGAGAGAGAGAGAGAGAGAGAGAGAGAGAGAGAAGAGGGGGCAACTGAACACAAATTACCCAGTGGATGCATCTGCTCTCGTCTGATGCTCTGCCCGGTCGTGTATGGAAAAGGTTCTGGGAGGTTATTTAAAAAATGGGATGCACAAGAAATGCTGCAAATTGGCAAATGGGTTTGTGTTTACGAATGACACAGGTGTGACACCTTATCATAAAAGGTGTGAAAAGGCCCGCTGTGACATGAAATAAAATAAAATACATGAATCTGATTGGAAATATTCAAGAAGCTGACAACATGAGGAATATAATTTTCTGTGATGTTTTGGGCCATTCACACAAACACATTTTTTTTTTTTGCGTTTAAAACGCAAGATGCAGGGCAGTGGAATGTAGAGATAGTTTTTAAAGTTTAAATTTTTTAAATTTAACTATAGCGACATTTTTAGAACGCTGTCATGTGGGAGATGCTGCAAAAAATGCTGCAGACTTTCTTCTGTGGAACACAGGAGGAGAAATTTTGAAGAATGTTTCAGCTGTTTTTGTCCATACAATGTAAGTAATTTAGTTTAAAAAAAAAAAATAATAATTAAAAAATAAAGGTACATCCATACAATTGAGTGTAATGGCTATCCAAAAAGGGTGGAGACTTGGGTCTGTGCAATGGTTGTTGACTGGATCTTGATTGTGGGTATTGCACTCAAAAATGGAGGCAGATCAACTAAAGAAGTCTGGCATACGTCACCAGAAAGAAGGTGGGAAATATGAAAAACTAGAAGCCCTTTAACGTGAAAATATGAAATCACATTTCAAGATCTGAGGTTCATAGTGTTGTTATAAGACACTTCAGTTTCTTGATTATGAAGACACATTCATGTCAAAAGACAAAGTTCTCCTAAAGGTTAATAACATATTCCCTTAGAGAATAGTCTATGATCTAAAAAAAAAAAGTTTGAAATAGCTGTTTAGTAGCAGTTTTTGAGCCCTTTCACAAGCAAAACATTGTGAAACACAGAAAATAAAATTATGACTTGAAGGTGGTTGTATTGCTTATTACACTGAAAGAAATGATATGGTCTAGGGACTTCTGATATTGAAGGATTATCATATGAATCTGTTATTTGAGCAAGACACAGAAAATCAATCTGTGTTTCTATAAACTCCTGGGATGAAGTGCAAATAACTTCAGATCATTTTTCCATCTATTCTGAGAAAAATAATCAGACATGATATGATTCTGTCTGTCTGTCAATTAATCTATCTATCAGAGATAACCATAGGCTACATATTATATTATATATATATATACACATACATACATACATACACACCTTACAACTCGACCACAAAAACTGATGTCTCAAAAATATTTGAATGAAAAAGTGGATATTTCAACAGAAATATTTGTCAGGGTAGAGTCTTTATTTGGAATGCATACTCTTTGTTTTACACTGAAGACATAAATAACATTTAATATTACTCTGTGAACTGTTCCGATCACTTGTAAAATGTGATTTTATTATAAGGACACACAACTTTACACAACGACATTGAGCACAATAAAGAAGAAGCAAATCATAAATTTAGGGTTCAATACATCAGTTCTGCTTTTGTTTAACGTGTTCATTCTATACAGCACAGATTTACATTCACACCAAGAACACTGAATCAAACACACTGGCTCACACACAAGCACAGCAGCAGTTCAGCTTCGTGCAGCTACAGCTGGAGTCGACTGCTCGGTGGACTGCAACTGCTTCCCCAGGTACTCCCTGAAAAGAAAAAATAAAGACCATAGAATGATTATGCCGGTTTATCTTTTTGAACACCTATGATATGCACCTTTGTATTTCCGGATATTCCTCAAGCCTTTATGGAAGTAAAATAGCAGGTTTTTGAGCCGCAACTTTAAGCTCAGTGAGAAAAAAATATGTATCGTGTGTGCGGAAAGAGGTGATTACAAAAGACACGCACGTTTGATCACAGCATTTTCCATCAGCTCCAACACAGTGGTTTCTCCAATCTAACTACATTCAATTCTACCTGCCTTCCAGAATAATCTTCATGAGGTTCGATTCCTGTGGTTTCTCAACTGTTGGGAAATGCTATGTGTCATTTAAATCCTTTCAAAGTGTCCACCATCTTGATGTCCAGCCAAAGCTGTCGGCGTTTCCTGTCTTTATGTCAAACCTCATTACAGTTTCTCCTTAACTCTGACCTTTTTAGAGTGGTGTGCTTTACTTCAGGCCTCAGGTGCTTCAGACAAGATTGCACAGCTTATGAAGGAGCACACAATTGAGAAATGATACACAATATATGCCTCGTATCTCGCATCATTCATGTCAGAATAAACATGTTTCCAAGAAAGCAATTACCACATCTGCTGAAAATCTAACATGTACAACCTGTGAACTGTCAAGAAGTTCATCTAGTAGAGCAGTGGTTTTCAAACCTTTTTAAGAGTGACCCTAATTTTTTCTTTTTAAATTGACACGACGCCTATTATATACATATATATATACATACATATACATACAGGTGCATCTCAATAAATTAGAATGTCATGGAAAAGTTCATTTATTTCAGTAATTCAACTCAAATTGTGAAACTCGTGAATTAAATAAATTCAATGCACACAGACTGAAGTAGTTTAAGTCTTTGGTTCTTTTAATTGTGAATTATGTGATCATTCTTAATGCATATTAATAAACTGAATAATGCAGTGAAAGATCGCACTCTAAATGCGCACGCGCACTAAAGCGTGTGTTGGTCTACTCTAACCAGACTTCATCACGTCGCGTATGCGTGCTCTGGAAGGATGCTCTCTGTTCTAGAATCAATCACTGAGGGTGCTTCTGAAATTAGTGAGGGTGCTTTAGCTTTCATGCACATCTATTTTTACATCATATTTTGTCCAGTCCATTCTTATGATTATCACTATATCAATCATTGTGATTTCGAAGAAGGAATCCCCCAATTATATGCAGATGTCACTCCTGAAACTCTGCAGCATGTTCGCCAAGTTGGTCTTCTTAGCAGCATGAAAAACAAAACTTTTATTCAAATTCTGAATGGATTACACCCAAGACCCAAAGAGCGCTCCCTTAATAATTACTGAGCTGTCACTCATTTCAGTTTATTGCGATTTCAGAAAAATCAGTTATAATTAATGAATCTCTGTACACTGCACAATACATCTCTTATTTACATTGTGTCTACACATTGTTATAGTGAGAGGATTAGCTTGCAGAATTCAGGACTGAACAAAAACTCTGGCATTTTGAGTGGTGAGTAGATTCTGACTAACTGAAACATCTGATTGGCCAGAAATTTCTTGCATTGAAGAAATCAACAGATATGGCTGTGATTGGCTACAATGTTCAACGCTGTAAAAACACGTTGTAATTAGAAACCTTTGATGCTCTCCAGAGTGCAAACACAGAGAGACAGAGACGCACTGGTGTCTGCCATGAGGCGGCTGCTGCTTACTTTCATTTTGTTGTTCTTTTTGTTGTTAAAGTTACGTTTGCTGTTTGCCGTTTTATTCTTCCCTGAGTCTTGAACTTTGATACATACATATATACATTTTCCTTAAATCATCCAGGTGACCCATTTTTTTAAGTCTCGCGACCTACCCGAGGGTTGCAACCCAGGGTTTAAAAACTACTGTGGTAGAATATACGCTCTGAAGTCATCTGAGCTCAGAAACAACTATGTGAGTTCAGGTCTTCTCTTCCTTTATGGGCAAATTGACTACATTAGTCACACCTGTCATTCATTAATTGTCATTTCTGGCAGCTTGTCAAACATCTACTGGGTTTGACTTCAGCACATCAGCCGATATTTGCATGGAAACAAAGCAGATAAGCGGCGGAAGAGATGGAAGGAGAGAATCACAGAGGGCTGATTCATTGGGGATCCAGCAAAAGAGATAAAACAGCAGAAAATATGAGGATTAATAACAGCTTGACTGCCAATTTAAATATTAATTGAGCTAATATGTTCACAGCTAGCTGGCAAAACAAGATATGCATGCCATTAAGGGTTTGTTGTGGAGATTTAAGTAACTGCAGAGCAGGGTTTCCCAAGCGGAACTGCAGGAGGTACATGAGTTGATGAAAACCTAATAAATAATTAAGCCATAAAATGTAAAAATCATAAAAAAAATAAATAAATAGGGCTGCATAATGAATTAAAATATAATTGAAATCTCAAAAGGCTGCGGTTTAGTCTGATGCACTGCATGAGTGAAGCACGGCACTGTGTTTATTTACACGCAAGCAGCTCATGTTTTTAGCTTTCTGGTTCCCAGTAAATGCTGATTCACATGAACTCCATCTCTGCAGGTCGCTTATAATACATTTGGGAACACACCATGCATCACTTAATTTTCACATTTGAATCATTTCCAACATTTTTTTGTGGATACAAGTTTTCAGCATTGTACCAGATGTGTAACAAGAAATATTAATAAACCTGTTGTCAGCTAAACACATATTATCCCTGCAGTTTTTCACCAAAATAAAAGCTAGAGGGTTTATATTTTTGAAAAGGAAGAATTTAAAGACATATTAATATGTGTTTAACTTAAAATCTCAGGGGGTACTTCAAGAGAATTTTATGTCAGGGGTTTGGCTGATAAAAATGTTTGGGAATACCAGTTGTAGAGAATATAGCCTGAAATCTGATGTATTTAATGTTGAATGTAGGCACCACATATTCATAAAATGATAGAGCTTTGCTTTAGACAGAAGCTAAGCTAACAGTTTACATAGTACCATAAGGTCTGTCTGTGGAACATGGTAAATTGAATATTAATGTCAGATTAGTTGCCCTGCTTTGTGCTAATTGAAGTAAAGCTTCAAACTAATATAAAGATCAGCAGTAAATGACATTCATATATTAAAATGCCCTATGAAAACTTTCATAAAGGTCTTCATTTAAAGGCCAAAATGGTCCCTCATCTTATGAATAAAAAAATTAAAAATGTAGAAATTTTAGTGCAGTCTAAAATGGGTATGCAGAGAAACACATTACCTTGCAAATGAATCGTACTGAATCATTTCCTACTAAAAAGCACTACAAATCATGTCTGAGGTATAATTTAGTAAGTTTTCCCAGGTTTAAAATAGACTTCGTATCTCACATTTTCAGTGTGGTCTCAGAATTTTAGACTGAATGGCATCGAACACAACTCACACAAACCCAGTCCTCCAGAACAAACAGGACAAAGACAACAATCAGACTGAAGCAAAGTCTCCACTGGGCTCAATCACCTGCATTTTACATCTAATTTTCTGCCAAACTTACAATCGACCCAAACCACAAGATGTATGTGAGGGTCATGGTGTCAGCGTGATGACTTCAAGAGACTCTTAACTTCTTCACTGACACCTTAAACTGATTCCTTCATTTTTTCAATGTCAAGGTCTTATAACTAACAGCAAGAAAAGTTAGCAAACCTGCCAGACGAGAGTTTCCATCCTCATTCATCCCGCATATACAGCGAGAGACGGCAGACTCATCCTCTGAGTATGGCTTATGAGATGCTTGACTATGTCTGTGGCCTTATTCATTCAACCTGTGGTAAATACGACTATGACCCATGGCGACCTTGTGTTTGAAGAGCCGTGGCTGATTTTGAAAGCTGAAAAGAAAGAGACGACTCTATTGTGGCTACCAGGCATCAATAACACCATGCATTTAAAAAAATAAAAAGCACTGAAGTAAACTTTGAATCCCTCGGGATAATCCTGCAGTATAATTCCCACTCCTTGATAAGGAAGTGGAATTCTCCTTCTGCTCTATGCAATCTCAGGATTGGATGGACCCAATATTTCCTCTTTCTTTTTCTCTTTTTTTTTCAAAATCATCCTCACTGCTTGAAGACTCCATTTTGTATTGTTTTGCAAATTAATTAATACGCATGTGCAAGGTTTCTGTGCGTGACAAATGTTTAGGATGAAGAATATGAAAAAATACAAACGAAAATGTCGGCCTCAGTGTGTGAGGACCTTAAGAGGCTTCAAATGAATGTTCTATTACTCTGTGGACTGCTTCTAGAATTATCCAGTTTAAGAGTTCCCGAGTTCAAGAAATGGTAATGCTGAATTCTCATGGTACATCGCCATACACATCATCATAAAGTCTTTAGAAATAATACTAAAATAAATATCTAAATATTTAAATATCTAAGCATACTCCATTTTGTATTGTTTTGCAAATTAATTAATACGCATTGGACTCAGTGTGCAAGGTTTCTGTGCGTGACAAATGTTTAGGATGAAGAATACGAAAAAATACAAACGAAAATGTCGGCCTCAGTGTGTGAGGACCTTAAGAGGCTTCAAATGAATGTTCTATTACTCTGTGGACTGCTTCTAGAATTATCCAGTTTAAGAGTTCCCGAGTTCAAGAAATGGTAATGCTGAATTCTCATGGTACATCGCCATACACATCATCATAAAGTCTTTAGAAATAATACTAAAATAAATATCTAAATATTTAAATATCTAAGCATACTTTATTCAGTTAGGAGTTAAAGGGCAAGTGCACATTATTAATATTTCTGTAAATGTGCCGGTTTAGTTTTTACAGCTAATTTTCAAATGTAGTCCCTTTTAAGTTTTCCGATTTTAACAGCAGTTTTTTTAGATCATGATTTTAAGGTTACACTAAATGAGTGACAGGTTTTACATTTTTAATTTTCCTCTCATGCACATTTAGAACCTGTTGGTATACTGACTGTTCAAGTTTTGGACAAGGTGCCTGAGTCCAGCTGGATAAACAATATGTATAGTATATTGAATTAAAATAAAGTGTTGATGCCTTTGTATTCAAGATGCTTTACAATAGAAACTAAATTACAAATCAATTAGCTATAATTAAATAATCTATATTGATATATACTACCATTCAAACTTTTTTTTTTTTTTAAAGAAATTAAAACATTTTTTCAGCAAGTATGGAGTAAATTGATCAAAAGTGACAGTAAAGACATGTATAATGTTACTAAAGATTTGTATTTCAAAATAAATGTTTTCTGGCCATCATAAAATCCTGGAAAACAGTATCATGGTCTCCACAAAACTATTAAGCAGCACAACTTATAACTAACATTTGAAATAACAATAAATGTTTCTTGTGCACCAAATCAGCATATTAGACTGATTTCTGAAGGATCATGTGACACTGAAGATTGAAGTAATGGTTGCTGGAAATATTGTCTTTAGAGAACTTTTATTACATTTTAAAATATATTAAATATATTCAAAGAGAAAACAGGCATTTTAAATTGTTGCAATATAATGTGTTGAATATGATGTCTATGCCATTTTCCTTTAGATTTTTAATCTATCTGTGTGTGTCTGTTATAAAATAAAATAATGTCTTACACTTGGATGTTTAAGCAATTTCTCTTCAAAATTTTCCACATTCACTTTGTGAATTATTTCTATAATAAAGATATGACGCATATAACACAGCAAAGGTGTGATCATCTTTGACCTTGTTTTGCAGTGAACTCTTGCTTAATAATTTTTCTGTTATTCCGACCAGGACTTCATTTCCGAATAAAATTAAGTTTCATAACAGCGAAGCACATCTGAGGGATTTCACGCTAAGCTGCATCAGACAGACCGCGGATGAAGTCCTTAAGTGCGTAAAGGCTTGTGCAAAACAAACATTTGATTAAACACTGTGTCATCCAACATCTCGAGACTGTGGAGCCGCTGTCTGAATTTCTGCACACCTCCAGGGGTTAACCCAGATGGTACAGATACAATAAGCTAACAGCGTGCAAAGTCGGTCATCTAGAACTGCGCCAACTAAAACATCTTCTCCTCCGGCTGTTGCCATGACACCAAACAGTCTCTATGGAGTGAGAATGGGAAAAAGCGACAGCCATAGTGTGGTGGCAGCACCACATCTCTCAAGGGGAAAATAAATTGTACCCACACATGCTTTTTTTTTTTTTTTGTTTTTTTTTGTATGTACAGTGCCTATAGAAAGTCTTCATACCCATTCTTTTTTTTTTTTTACATTTTATGTTGCGTTGTTAAACTGCTTTAAATTACTTTTTTTTCCCCACATAAATCTACACCCCACTCACAATAATGACAAAGCAAAACCCAGATTTAGCACAACTTTGCAAATTTATTAAAAAGGAAACACTGAAAAAAAATTACATTGCACAAGTCTTCATACCCTTAACTCAACTTAGTTGAAGCACTTTGTTAACAATTTTAAAATATATTAAATATATTCAAAGAGAAAACAGGCATTTTAAATTGTTGCAATATAATGTGTTGAATATGATGTCTATGCCATTTTCCTTTAGATTTTTAATCTATCTGTGTGTGTCTGTTATAAAATAAAATAATGTCTTACACTTGGATGTTTAAGCAATTTCTCTTCAAAATTTTCCACATTCACTTTGTGAATTATTTCTATAATAAAGATATGACGCATATAACACAGCAAAGGTGTGATCATCTTTGACCTTGTTTTGCAGTGAACTCTTGCTTAATAATTTTTCTGTTATTCCGACCAGGACTTCATTTCCGAATAAAATTAAGTTTCATAACAGCGAAGCACATCTGAGGGATTTCACGCTAAGCTGCATCAGACAGACCGCGGATGAAGTCCTTAAGTGCGTAAAGGCTTGTGCAAAACAAACATTTGATTAAACACTGTGTCATCCAACATCTCGAGACTGTGGAGCCGCTGTCTGAATTTCTGCACACCTCCAGGGGTTAACCCAGATGGTACAGATACAATAAGCTAACAGCGTGCAAAGTCGGTCATCTAGAACTGCGCCAACTAAAACATCTTCTCCTCCGGCTGTTGCCATGACACCAAACAGTCTCTATGGAGTGAGAATGGGAAAAAGCGACAGCCATAGTGTGGTGGCAGCACCACATCTCTCAAGGGGAAAATAAATTGTACCCACACATGCTTTTTTTTTTTTTTTGTTTTTTTTTGTATGTACACTCTGAGTAAAAAAAAAAAAAGCTCAACAACAAAGAAAAGGCACCTTTTAGTATCTTTATTCAAAAAAGCATGAAGACAATGTGTTATGCAAAAAAATGCCATGGAAACGAGATGTTCCTCTATTAGAACATCATCTCAAAACCATGATAACCAGAAGACATCCCTAAGGTATAAAAATAAAAGTATAAAAAAAGAGTCCAGCAAATGGAAATGGCATTCATGAATGCAACTGGATTGCAAAGAGGGTGTTTGAGAAGAGGCAGTGAAAGGCCTTTCTTTTATAGCTCTTCTTGAGAGCACCTTGGAAACCACGTTCACCAAATCTTAACTCAATCATCTGGCTATTACACCCCCTGTAATTTCCTCCTCCAATTAAGAATACAAATAAGAATTGGCCTTTACCTCCCTTCAGATCTTCATATAATACATGCACTCTCTGCCTCTTCAGCGCAATTGCCATTTTTTATAGTCCCCTTTTAACTCTGGGTCTGTATCTGAGAGACTTGAACCCAGAAGCAACCATTATATTATTAATGAGAACAATCAAAACTTACTGTTCTGCTTGCTTTTTTTCTTTCTTTTTGGTGGTGACAAGCTAAGCTTTGTGTCAAACTGCTTCAAAATTATGCACAAATAATCCTGAAAATTACATGTGAGCCATTTTGCTAATGGCTAATAATTGCCATGATACACTGCCAATTGCCATGAGTCAGAATTAGCAGACAGAACTGTTTCTAAGCAAGGAAATGAAAGAGCTGTTGAGATGATCAAGTGTGTGTGTGTGTGTGTGTGTGTGTATATATACACTGAACAAAATTATAAATGCAACACTTTTGTTTTTGCCCCCATTTTTCATGAGCTGAACTCAAAAGATCTAAGACTTTTTCTATGTACACAAAAGGCCTATTTCTCTCAAATATTGTTCACAAATCTGTCTAAATCTGTGTTAGTGAGCACTTCTCCTTTGCCGAGATAATCCATCCACCTCACAGGTGTGGCATAACAAGATGCTGATTAGACAGCATGATTATTTAAAACCCTCTGTCTGGGTTCACAGTATAAATGCTAGCATATAAATTCTTCCCTGAGCATATTTATTTCTCCTGCAATGTGGCCGATGATAAAGATGAATTATTCGGAGATACTTTATGGCGTGTGTTACCACATTCTCCCAATACAGGAGTGATCTATACCACTCAGGCAGCATTTAAAGCGACTTGTATTCTGCTCAATTTGGCACTAAACTTTCAATTTGAAGGGTGATTTAAAGCCACTGTAATGAAACACTGACAGCCAACAATTGCTCTTCATGACACCACTGAATGTAAGCCAGTACACGTCTATTGTGCTTTAAACATGCATGCTGTGTTCCGGGGCCTTTGAGGTTTATCATCCCTGTTGAAAGAGTAATCTGAAGCTTCTAAGGATGAATGCAGACACAATAATGAGCTACTAGTGTTAGGATGTGTTTGTTCTATCTGAACCTGAGCCAGTGCCTCGCCGGCCTTGATTCAACAGTTTGCCCCTCTGACAAACACATCGATGGAGAAGATAATCATGTTTTTTTCCACTTATTTTGTGCCCTGGGTTTTGAAAAGACACAATGGTCCACTGAATAATTCATTAAATTATGCAATGCTGAAGTGAGAAAATTACTACTTCGTGGCAAAGAGAGATTAGGAGAAAGCTCTATTCCAGGTCACTATTGAGGGCAATGCTGCGTCAGGCACAAACACTGGGGCTGTTTTGCTTGAGGAATAAATACAACAACCAGAATTTCAGTGAAGATGTCGAGATGTTTGGTTAAAGAGATTAAAATTGTGTGTAGATATTCTGTAAATAAATTAATAATAGTAACATATAATAATAACATATAATAAATAGTAATAAATAAATGCTGAACATAAATCTTGGATTCATTAATGCATATGAAGTTAAACGTACCAGTTATGCACCATGAGCTTCTGAACAGCCAGCAGGGCATTATAGCGGACAAGCTGGTCTTCATGATGCATGTGGTTCATCACTAGTTGTTTACCACCTAGCTGTTCGATCACCCTAAAGGACAGAGAAGCAGAGAGATGCAGTTCCAGATTATTATGTTCTGCAAGATGGGTAATAACACGGGGCCTCTATGCCTTTCAATTCTTGCAAAACTTGCCACTATCATGCTAGGATGCTAATGTAGCCTTTTACGAATGTTGTATGTATGTAAATAAATAAATAAATCTATTTAAATGAACAATTCATAAATTAACTATTTTATAAAATTGTATATTTTATAAAATGTAATAATTTTTCATTATTTTTTATTCAATTTAAAAAAATGCACATTAAAATCATATTAGTTACACCACAAAATGTTCAATATTACAGTCAATTTTGATTTGATTCGTTGATGCAGCTGCCTGGAAATATTCATTTTGAACTTGATCTGAAATGTTCACGATAGAAAAATGTTGCCTTCTGTAAGAAATATTATTGACAAAACCATTATGTTCCCACACATTATGGGCCAACTGTGGGATCTGTACTATAGATTCAGATAGACAGATTGACAGAACGATAGATAGACAGAATAAATAGAACAAAAGAATGACAGAAGGATGGATGGATGGATAGATAAATAAATAGAAAGACAGACAGACAGATCACTGCTTGGAGATCACAAAAGTAATATCTTGGCACTTATCGCAAATGAGTGCAATTCTTTTGGACAACTGCTCACCTGCAGAAGCTAATTTGTTCTGGAGTGGTCTAATTACAGGGTTCGAACCAGGGCTTATGAGACCAACGAGTCCCTATAGATTCAGCGCGGTTTCTTTGAACAATGTGGGTGTTTTGAAGAGGAAAATGAGATTGTGCTGTCTTCTGAGTGGCTAACCTCAGTGGGAGGATGGTCTGGATTAGAGAAGGTATTAGCCACTCACAGCGGAGTTGGACACGAGTGGCAGATCACTTTACTTTTAGAGGAAAACTATATATAACGTTCTTAAGTCTAAAACTGATTGGCTGATCATGAATGCTATGTGCCGACAATATAAATTACAAGCTTGGGCAACATCTTGCAATAGGTCAGCCTGGATGAATTAGTATGCTGCTCTCTTTGAAGTGATGCAAGTGTAAATTGACACCGATATCATTGCATGCAAGCAGTTGCCATAGATGGTATTAACTCTAATCTGGGCGATTTTCAGCGCTATAATCACAGAGCTACAGGATATTTGGGTACTGAGGAACAGTCATAAAATTGCAGAGCTGCGGAGTCGGAAAGATGGTCATTTATGGATGATGGATGAAGGACACTTGCTCACCTCTTGCCACGAGGGTAATGTCTCACGTATTCCCCCACGTCGTGAGCTGCAACGGCAATAACCTGAGGGTCATCAGACACTTCCAACAACCTGGTCAGTATCCTGGCAGGAAGCACAAACATACAATCATTTCAGGTCCTCAAAAGCAATCAGTAACACCCCCAGGGCAATACTAAACCCACGCTGAGCAAATATATCCCAGGGTACTGTACATCTGGAGATGTGAAGTCTACCACAGGCCAGAAAAATATTAAAGGTTCTGTTAGTTCAGTTAGAAAAAAAAGTTTCCTTGAACAGTATTTTTGTCTTGTATTCCAGTAAAAAGATGTAATCATCAACCAATACAATACATTTTATAGAGAAGAAAAATGGATTGTTTTCAGAAAATATACAGTGGGCCCCAAAAATGTTTGGGCTCAGTAAGATTTTAAAATGTTTTTGAAAGAACTCTTATATGCTTGCCAAGGCTACATATATGTGATCAAAAATACAGTAAAAACATTATATTGTGAAATATTACAATTTAAAATAACTGTTTTCTACTTTAATATATTTTAAAATTTAATTTTATTCCTGTGATGCAAAACTGAATTTTCAGCAGACAGTCTTCAGTCACATGATCCTACAGAAATCATTCTTATATGCTGATTTGGTGCTCAAGCGATATTTCTTATTATTATCGATACTGATAATTATCAAGTGCTTCTTTAAAATACTTGTGGAAACATGATATTTTTTGTCAAGTTTCTTTAATGAATAAAAAGTTCAAAAGAACAGCATTTATTTGAAACATAATTTTTGTAACATTATAAATGTTTTACTGTCACATTTGATCAATTTAATAACATCTTAATAGATTCTCAGGTTATTTTTTTCATGGATGTATTTTCAACAAAAATACTGCTTACTGTTGTTCTGGGAAATGTAATTTCAGTCTATTTCCGCTCAAAAACAATACATCAAGTATGAGACAGATCTCAATTGCATGAAAGCGTGAAATTATAACAATCGTGCATAATGGAGAGAGAGAGTTCAAGCGCTACAAATCACCTACACACTGAGAGCAAAAAATGGAGGGAAAAAAGAGAGACGAACTGAAGTAAAACACAGATTGCTGAGGGCTGAAATGGAGCCTTGTGCTGATTGTGGAGAGGGTGCATGGTGATGAGAGCAATGAGATGAGTAGATTAGGATTTAAACGGGACTGTCAAAAGGGTCAAGCTGACGCATGATTAAACTACTGAGAGACAATGAAAATGAGAGTTTCGACCACTGATGCTCGGCTTTGGTTTCAACTTGTGCGACCTTCACCAGAGAGGGAGGAGAGGAACACGCACACAACCACGCAATGTGATTCAGACAGTAAAAACAACTTGTGTAAAAACAGTACAGTATGTTCAAAACAGTAATTTAACCATTTGCTCAATAATGCAAAAATCATTGCAGTTTCTCTCAGAACACTTGACCCCTGCTAACATCTTTTTATTCTAAAAGCAGGGAGAACTGAAAACACTCATTATGACTATTCAAACATGTGTATGATATCAATTCACACAGCATGTATGTTTTAAAGCAGCCACATCAGGGTTCTAACCACTGATCTATATATAATGACTGGATCGCTCATCGGGTTCTAAACTGCTGACAGACAGTGAAGCCACCGGAAGTGTTCGAGCCGCCATCTTACTATTCCCTACCAGCAGAGAGCACCATTGAGTCACAGCCAAAACACTGACCTAAAATCACCCGATTTGAAGCGAGGGATTAGTTTTTATGTTAGGTGTATGTAAATCCAGTTTTACTTCAGATGTTATCTGCAATGTTTATGGTCTTTTTGGGCAGGATAAGCGATACATTTAAATCGTTAAGGTGGGTGTGTCTGCTAAACTTAACATTACGTTAACTGATCCAACACAAAATATAGTCAATTTCTTTATGTACGTAATTATTCAGGAATTATTAAACATGAACGTATTAGTATCAGAAATTGATTTGAATATACAATGAATAATACAATAGCCTCTGTTACTATATTAATCTATGTTGTACTGAAATGAAAAGCTTAACTTACCATGCATCATCTTGGAAATAAAGCTTCATGTCTTTAAGTCCGTACTGTATGTAACGTTAGTCAGTTATTTCTCTGAATAAATTATGATGTGTATATTTTAATGTCCTGATTGAGCAACATCTATTTCGGAGACTCCAAGATCACGCAAATATCTTCAGATTTAAGAATGAGCACTTTGTCATTTGTTATATATATGTTGAGGTCGTGTCCGGCTGATGTTTATCATGTTCATGATGTTCGCTACTGTAATGAACATAACTTTTTAATGAGCAGGGGAAATTCCCGACATAAAAAAAAAAAACGTTTTCATGCCTAGAGTGTTCGCATTGTAAGAATGTACAGGGATACTTCAGATTTAAAACCGCTGACTTGTTAGGTGATGTTTTCTCATAAAATTTGTACGATTTCCTATTAATTCAATGGAATGTATGGGAACAGTGGGGAATACCAATATGGCGGCGCGGCGGCTTCACTTTCATGACGTCATGAGCAATCCAGTTCTCTATTATAGATCAATGGTTCTCACTCTTTTTCAGTGATCATTTTCCAGGACTTTGAGGACTGCACTTGAGAAGGCAATGAGTGTTATCACTATGTCGGAGACACGCTAGCTTTCCCAAGGCAGACGCATTTAGAGTGGTTC
>NW_015552545.1:622557-622755 GCF_001515605.1 Sinocyclocheilus anshuiensis
AATGTAAAATATGTGAAAAATAATGTGTTTTTCGAACAACCTAGTATGAAAGCCTGTTCTAGTACACCCCCAAAACAAAATCAAGACTTTGTAAAAGAGCATAATATGACCCCTTTAATTTAATTACAGTGGGAATAAAATACAAGGATCATGCCCTAAAGCAGGGGTGCCCAACCCTGCTCCTGGCGATCGACTGTC
>NW_015552545.1:623024-648677 GCF_001515605.1 Sinocyclocheilus anshuiensis
ATTAAGAATGTTGAAACCGCGCTAAACAAATTCAAACAGAAAGAATGAACAAAATCATGGAAACATAAAATTGTTCTGGTTTCATAGTGTAACACAGGGGTGCCCAACCCTGCTCCTGGCAATCGACTGTCCTGCAAAGTTCAGCTCCAACCCTAATCAAACACACCTGAAGCAACTAATTAGGGTCTTCAGGATCACTTAAAAATTAAAGGCAGGTGTCTTTGATTAGAGTTGGAGCTAAACTCTCCAGGACAGTCGATCGCCAGGAGCAGGGTTGGGCACCCCTGCCCTAAAGTAATATATTCCTCTCTCCAGAAGTCTTTAAAAACATACAGTTTATGGCCATGACATACCTATAAAATCATCTCTCTAATATGAGCTCTTAATTATACATTACAACAATTATTTGAAAATAAAAATAAATTAATTGAGTTCATTATTAATGCTAATAATCTTAAAGGAAAAAATATTTTAAAATATTGGCATGTATCCTTCAAATGTTTTTCAATTAAGTATTGCTTTAATAGGGTCAAGTGAAAAATTAGTGGATTCTGACTAACTTGGTCACCTCTGATTGGTCACTGCATCGCTCTTCACGGAAAGCGATATAAATATACACAGAAGCATTTGAAAGTACTTGATACTACCAGTGTTGCAGAACAGCCGGTATTGTTACATTTTTAAAATTTCAGTATCAACTTGGTAAAAAAAGTACTAATAGCCTATTTTTGACAATAATCAAAATTATTAGTTAACAAGTTACTGAATTAATGTTAACAAAGTTGCTTTCCACTTTACTACAAACATTCATCACAAAACGAAATGGCGTCATTCAAAATACTTCTCTTAAAGATGACCACTGGATAGAACGTTAGAAAACATCAGTGTTCACAGTCAAAAGTCAGTATTGATGCACCAATCTTGATTTTTCATGGCCAACTCCAATAACAATTTAACATTTATTTTATTTTTTAAAGCAAAAGATAAGATAGAATGAAAATATGAGTACATGAACAAGATGTTTTTTGCTCTATTACAGGCCAAACTCTCTGTAGCCATTTAAAATGAGAGGCAAACACTGCATATAATCACGAATCACGATCCAAATAAAGATGCTTCATACATGAGCAGTTTCTACGTGACGCAGCTGACACAGAATCGCATACGCTGTTTACGTTCAGTGTATATTCTCCAAAATGGTGCTAGGGTGACGTGGAGGAGATGAATTGTTGAATAAATTCGTTAATTTTGTTTTCTTTGCATACAAAAAGTGATGTCACATGGATTATTTTACCGATCTCCTTGCTACGTTTCTGGACCTTGATCGTGGTAATTACATTGCTGTCTATGGGAGGGTCAGAGAGCTCTCAGAATTAATCAAAAATATCTTAATTTGTGTTCCGAAGATGAACGGAGGTCTTACGGGTTTAGAACGACATGAGGGTGAGTAATTAATGACAGAATTTTCATTTTTGGGTGAAATATCCCTTTAACTTAGATGTAATTTCAAAATCTGAAGCAAAAACAGAATGTTCTGACTTTAGCTTTGTGAAATTATACTGCATAAAATATATCTGCGGGAAACAAAAACAACAGACGGGCTGAATGAGACGCAAATTCACTCTCTGACAGCAGGCGGCACTTATGGAACAGCACCCATACAGCGTTTCCCTGGTTACTGCTGTAAACAAAGCAGTGCTGCTAAACACTACCAAAAACTATAGAATACCCAAGACACGTCACTCGTATAATTTTGAATGGAGAAAAATGCAATGCTCAATATGGCCACTCTATCGAACGAAGCCCCGCCTTCTGAGTAAAAGAGCCAATCGCTAATCGCTAAAGTCATCGCATCACTGCAGCTGCCGTTAGAAGTCCCGGTTGCTATAGAAACAGTCAGCGTTCTAAGACGTGTGCCTAGGACTGCGCATGCGCACTGGCTGCTCTAGCCTGAGAAATAAGCCCTTTTTTAACGCTATTTAAGCAAAATAAAAAACATTTATAATACAGTTGTTGTCAGATTTCATTGGTGATTTCAGATATGAAAATTAATTGTAAGCTTGGCAAACAGTTTTGGAGAATTTGATGTTTCCCCATTCAAAGAGATTGGAGCTGCACTTGCATGCCCAAGAAGCGTTTCAAAGTTGGTCATTGAGTGACATGACTTGCCTTAAAGGGACTTTGACACTACTTTAGTATGCATTATAAAGAGCCAAGATACCAAAAGTTTACCAAAATACCATCAAAACTTTTCTGAAACAGTGTTAAGTTCGTTGACGAATAATTTTCTTTTTCACCGACGACAACGAGACGATAACGAACTAAAACTGTTTTTGAATGACAAAAACTATGACGTAAATCTATTGACATTTTCGTCAACGAATAAAAACAAGACGAAAATGTTAGGGAGGGACGATTTGGGAAGAGATGCATTCAAAAATGTCAATATGTGGGAGTAAGAGAAGAGCAGACATATGGATAAATCTGACGACCCAAGAGAGAACTCAATTCGGTCCGGTTTTATGAGCGCAGACACTGAAGCATACACACACAGAAAGCACATCTCACAGCGCGCGAGTACTCTCTCGTGTCGCATGAACGGAGAATTACAAAATAATGTCGAATTGTCCGTTTTGACGAGTATTCACGTAAACACAGTTGATTACGTCTTAAGTGAACGTAAACAGTAGGGAGGGGGCCATGTAGTTTGGGATTTTGTTTTCCATTAATAATAAAAACCTTCATTTAAAAACTGCATGTTGTGTTTACTTGTGTTATCTTTGACTAATATTTAAATTTGTTTGATGATCTGAAACATTAAAGTGTGACAAACAAGCAAAAAAATAAGAAATCAGGAAGGGGGCCAACACTTTTTCACACCACTGTATATTCTTGAAAACAAGTCTGAATATCTTAAGTTTGTGCTTCAAGTGAATGTGCTTCTTTAACAGGACGACAAGACCGGTTTATTTGTCTGTTAAAAACAAAAAACTCAATTAGTTAAACAAATATCATAAAATGGATCACTACTGTAAATTATGATTTGCCACTTGTTCAGAATCTTCACACAACTGGTAATTAAATCTGATATATGTGACTCAGCTGGAGTGGGAGTCACAATTAAACATTTGTAGAAAAAGCCAAAAAAAAATACTTCAAATATATTTTTTGGCTGTTTTATTATTTCTGATAAAATCTCAATCTCAAATTCTGTCGATTTTATTACAAAATTCAGACAATAAATGTGGTTTTGACATTCTATGGTGTGGTGTGACTGTGACAGATCACTGTAAATGCCAAAAGGGAGCTCTTTTATTACTAGTTATGGCACATTTGAGAATAATGTTACATTTTGAATGCCAGCATTACTATCTACTGGTTGACACTGCAGCAAGTTATACAGCAACTCACTGTTCAGCCCAAATACTAACACCAGACGCTTCTTACTTCAGCAGCTCATAGTTCTTCTCGTTCAGGCGAACAGCGTTTTCCCTCCAGAACTTCTCTGATTTGTGCACTGGACTCCACTCCAGACGGCCAGACTTCAGCTCAGAGCTGTACTCATCAAAAGAACTGCAAGAGGAAGAAGGAAAGCAGTATAAATGTCTATTACAATTAATTTGAAATAACCCAATAAATGTATTAAATCTTTCTTAACAGGTGGAAGTTAAGATAAGTCTGAGGTAATCCTAACTTTAAGAAGTTATTTACGATGATTTTTAAGAAGATTCTTTTCAAGAATTTGAATTCTTCTCAAGTTTTGTCTTAAGAACAATCTTAAGAAAAAAGATAAGAATATTCTTAAGATGAATTTTTAGAACTGCAAGAGGAAGAAGGAAAGCAGTATAAATGTGAGGGGGAAAAAATTTTGAAAACATGTTGAGAGAGTATGTGGGCTTTACCTGAGATCCTGAACGCTCTCTCCCAGTCTTTCCAGGAGGAACTTGATGTCATCAGTGATGTCCTCATCATCATATTTCTGCTGGTCCAGGTTCTCCAGCTGTTTGAGCACTTTGCACTGGATCATGGCAAGAGCGTACTCCTGACGGGTCTCTCTCTCAGCGGATTTCTCCAGCAGGTTCTACAGCAATGAGCAAACATGAAACATGTTAACTTTGTTATCGTAGAAATTATTCAAGTGGATAACAAGCACTAAGAGTACTGAAAATAACCCAAACACAAATTATTCTGATTTCTAGAACAAAAAGTAATCATATTTAAACATTCACTTCATTTCAAATACTTAAATGATAACAAACATTTTCTTTCATCAGATTTCATTTGAAGGTGGATACCATGTTACCATGGTGTTTAGCAATAAAGAACAATATACATTCAAAATCAAAACAAAAGATGACATTGAAGAACTTTAACATTTTAAATCAACAATGGTTGAATAGCTAACTTGGACCTTAAAGATCTGTCCTTGGCTTCTGCAGTCAAGTGATTCGGTAAATTCAAGACTATTTCCCATAAAGAGAAATACTTCATATAAAACAGCCTGTGAACAATATGTCACTTAAAGATTTACCTTACGAAAATTATCCAGAGTTCACATCGGTTAGTTAGCTATAAAAACACTAGAGGGAGCTTATTTACTGTTAATTATATATGTATGTTTGAAAATATTATGTGCTATTGTGTTGTATACAAATGTTTTTATTTGAATGTGATTTATTATATCGGAAAATAAAAATAATTGAATATAATAGTTTTGTTGTTAATTTTAACCTCTAATATCATGTACTAAATGAAAGGGTTCCCTGTATCGTGTACAGCATTAGTTGGGAGATTTAGTTTTTTTCCCACTTTGGCATAATTATGAATAATCGTCTATCAGTATCGGCTGAGTAATTTAGCATCAGTGCATCTCTAATTGAGACTGATGTAAAGAGAATGTCAGTGCTTGAAATTTTAAATATGCATTCAGAGAGAGTTTCTACTTTAAAAAAAAAGAGCAGAAAAGCTTTGTGCAACCACATAGTGTCCACAATGTTTTACCAGAACCCGTTTGACACTGCCCCTTTTGACAACCAAAAAATGAACCTCACCACTGAGCAATGTGACTTGAAGAGGAAATTAACATGCCATATTTGAATAAAAGTGCTTTTATTTCTCAGAATTAATTAGTCTTAATGGACATGGCTCATTTGGCAGGAAATGCTAACATAAGCAATGACTTCCTTTTTAAAACTCTTTGCTCTTAGCTGTACTAAAATTAGGTGTTGCTCTTTGAAAACTCACCTACAAGCCTTGAAAAACATGCCCTTTCTGTAATTACTGGAACATTCCTCCTAAGTTGTTCTTCTAGATACTAGTGGTAGTCATCAAACAATGATAGACTCAAGGTGGTACATACATTTTATTCCACTCAGCAGCCTAAGAAGACGAGCTCTCAAACAAGTTAAGTAGTGATTGCGCTGAATACTGCCAAAGATTATATCGTATTTATAGGCCAAAATTTTCAAAACTCCATATCTGACTCACTTTTATAGAGTTGTTACTGAATTTTGAATTTAGCAAAAAAAGTCACGTCACACATAATCATGACTTATCATGGTTTATCAGTCATTGGTGTGCCATGAAAACTCGTGCACATCACTATTAATAGTCCTACTATGTATTATATGTAGCTAGTGTTGTTGTAATGCTTAACTATTACAATTAATTTGAAATAACCCAATAAATGTATTAAATCTTTCTTAACAGGTGGAAGTTAAGATAAGTCTGAGGTAATCCTAACTTTAAGAAGTTATTTACGATGATTTTTAAGAAGATTCTTTTCCAGAACAATCTTAAGAAAAAAGATAAGAATATTCTTAAGAAGAATTTTTGGGAATACAAAATAAGATGCAAATGGAAGAAATTTCTTCTTAAGAATGTTTTGTGAATCCAGCCCCAGATCTCATTCTGAATGGTCCTGAATCACTGTTACTGAGACACTTCAATTTGAAGCTAGTGAGGTAGAAACAAAGTAATTATTAGTCATCTCATTGCCTCCCAGCAGTTTTAATCAGCAGAATTGTGACATTATTATACAATAAAGCCCCTAACAAAATTGAACAATGAGAGTCAGTGATCGCTCAGCTGTCCAGCATGAAGGATGTCATGCTGTTGCATGTATGAAGGACAGCAAAGATTTAAAAGAGAAGCTTGCAAAGAAAGAGTTCATATTAAAAGGAAGTGACAGACTCCTAATAGAGCGATAGCTGCAGCGTTGAATTACATAAGTAATGCATTTTGAAGAGGCGATGAACAGCGCTGGCATTTTAATTTGCAGCAGCCTAATGTTTTGTTTCAGTGCGGACTGCTGTAAAGCAGTTTGACAGGTCTTGGTATTGGCAGTCCTGCTGCAAACACAATTTTTTTGCAGTCCGGACACTCATCTCCATTTCAGACAAAGGCTTCATACCTATTCTCATTCTCATTGCCATGTACTGTATATACAGTGAGTCATATCCTTTATCAGATCCTATTCCAGATGCACTCAATACCATGTACCCATTCTCTGACACAAGAGACAAAGTCTCCTTCATACATTTGTAACACAATTTCAGGCCATATAATGCTTGTTTTGCAACACATAATAAATCATGCTGAACAGGTCAGAAAATTGATTAGCCCAATGTACAGCTCTAGTTAACAAGATGATGGATTTTTAGCACAGTGCTGTCCTGCACCTTCCTCTGTGACATTCTGCATCTATGCATACTTAGTTACACACTGATTTCCCATTCAGTGGAAATAAGACATTGATGAATGAGCAGTAAGCATGGTTCATTTGCATGAGAGTAAATGAACTTGTAAAAAAAAAAAAAAGACACTCGGATTGAGAATTGGAAAATGACAGAGCAACAGAACGACAGAGTGTTAGATACTGTACAATGATAGAACGATAGACAGCTAAATAGAATGCTAGATAGCTCAATAGAATGTCAGATAGAATGACATGATCGATAGATCGATAGATAGATAGCCTGCCATTACCTGTCAGAACTGCTGAATTTAAATCCATGTTAAAAATGCAATTTTTTCCCCTTGTGCTTTTAATTCTTTGTAATGTGTATGTGCTTTCTTGCTTTTATTTTTTTCTTAACTTTTTGTACAGCACTTTGGCAACAAAGGTTGATTTTAAATGTGCTTTATAAATAAAACTGAACTGAATTGAATTACAGTATTGCTTTAGGCAATATTATATATAACAGTGGGGAAAAGCGTACAAATATGAAACCTAAATAATGGCAAATGTGCAGAGGCAGATCCACTAATAGCTGCAAAATGGAAGCCATGCAATCATGGACAGGCACAGAGAGAGAATACCTGGTCAGGACAACTTAATAAGCTCTTCAGCAGGTGAGATGAATGAAGCGCTGCACTCGAATTCAATACTGTCAGCGACATGGACAATGAATTCATTACACAACTCTAATACCAACAACAGAGCCCAGCTTTCAGGGCTAATTTGAACATTAAATGTAGCCTGCACTATGAACGGCATGTGCAGGAAAATGAAATGCAGAATAAAGAGTAACAAGCAGCCTGTTTTTGTGCCTCGGTTATGCATTAAACAAATATGTGCCGGCAGTGGAAAAGTAATAAGCCCAACAGAAGATAAAATGCCTTAGGACTACATTCGGTCTAGCACTATATCCTAATTCAAATGATCAACACAAGCAGGAAGGGCAATGTGGAGGTGACGAGTTTTTTTTCCCGTTTCTAGTCTCTAAAAACCAACCACTGAATGGGCGATGACGCGAGAGTGTGGAAGAGATTAAAATGAGTGCTTTTGACAATCTGCAACCTTAATAAGGTAACAATAGGGTTCTTAGTATATTCATCATGAAAGCTCTGGGCAAATTAAATCCTTTCAGAATAAAAGAGTGAGTGATCTACTAATGGACTTTGAAGAGGACACCTTCTGCTGAGTGAAGCCCTGATCTGAAAAAAGTGAGAAAACATGACACACCCGTCCATCAGTAATGGATTCAGCACATGCACGGTTTCATTCATTATTTATACACACAAAAAAAAAAAGTCAGATAAATAGTCTGGCATTAGACTCAATGATCACTCATTAAGTATTTTTATATGTTTATATGATGCCTTTACTTATCTTCATTTAACAGATGCTTTGTAATCCATTTCCTTAAAGCACTCTAATTGCAGCAGTGGTGCCTTGTACATGATTGGGGTTAAGTGTCTTTCTCTCAAGTGTCTTAATGTGGCTCTGAAAAATGTTTCACGTTTTAAGTGCGAGAGGTCACAACGCTTCAAATCTTGCTCTAAAGACCTTTTTGTTTTTAAATAAACCAATTAAAACGGCATTGTTCGTCATTAGATGTTCAGTGGGGTTGACAAGTCTGAGACCACATTGAAACTGTAATTCAAAATCTAATTTCAACCTGCAAATAAACAAAGAATTTTAATATATTTAGAATAAAGAAACGTTGTTTATTTAAAAAAATGCACTATTTCTAGGTCACTAATTAAATAAGCAAATGTAGGAATAAAATGAAATACTAAGAAATGAAAACAACAAAATACTAAGAAAACTAAATATTAAATGAATAGTTCACCCCCCCCCCACATTTTCTTTTTTAAATGTACTCACCCCCTCAGGCCATCCAAGATGCAGAGGAGTTTGTTTCTTCATCGGAATAGATTAGGAGAAATTTAGCATTACATCACTTGTTCATCAATGGATCCTCTGCAGTGAATGGGTGTCGTTAGAATGAGATTCCAAACAGCTGATAAAAACATCACAAACGTCCACAAGTAATGCACATGACTCCAGTTCATCGAGTGTTTTTAAGAAACAAATCTTGAACTGATGTATTTGTTTATTACAAATATGCAGCTTGTGGGTCACTTGGATTACTTGTGGACATTTGTGATATTTTTATCAGCCGTTTAAACTCTCATTTTGACGGCACCCATTCACTGCAAAGGATCTATTATTGGTGATGCTAAATTTCTCTAAATCTTTTCTGATTAATTTGATGGTCTAAAAGCGAGAACATTTTCAGCAATTTTTCAGTTTTGTGAACTATTCCTTTAAGAATTCATTTAAAAAAATGTAATAAAATTGTATTCATTTAGAAAAAAGCATAATAGAAGCATTTTAGCTAGTGGTCTCAGATTTTTGAAACCAGGTAACAGTGGCATATTTGGTTGCAGATTATTCTGTGATTTCACTGTAATGGAGAGCAGGCAGCTGAGTGATGGAGTAGGAGTGTGTATCTGAGAGGATTCAGGGGTGGCTTCAGGGTGAAATAACCTATTAGTTTACTAGTCAATCACATAAGGCTGATTTTAAAAATAAAATTTGACAGTCACTACTGAATTCAGTTGCATTCATAAAGTCAGGAAAGGAGACTGGGTTGCTAACGAATGCAGTTTGAAGCAGACACGTTTCATGACACATACCCTGAAAGCAGCCAGGATTATGCGAGTGACCTTCTCTTTGACAGACTCTTGGAGGATGTCGGAGAGTGCCGGTACCACGTTGTAGCGCCGCAGCTGTTCGCAGAGTTGCGGGCTGAATGCCAGGAGCCACACACAGAAGATCATCTGATACTGCAGCTGGAAGCCACACTTATTACTCAACACTGCCGTGATGCTGAAAGATGCACAGACAGAACAGTCGAAGTTAGTAAAAAGAAGGGCATCTCACCCCTAAGGGTGTGCTGAGAGGATGCTCTTCATAAAGTTACACCTGATGGTTTGATGGGTGAGATGAGAGGAAAATGAGAGCCCACATTTTTGTGATGTATAATGAGACCATTACATGAAATAAATTTTACTTGAGAGGCAAGAAAAAGAAAATTATCTTCAGAGAAACCTCATTATTCTGTCTTTACTCTGTCTGTACACTAGCACAGTGTTTCCCAACCTTTTTTTAGTCGCGGCACCCTTTGGAAATTTTAACAAACTTGTGGCACCCTACAAAATTAATTTTGTCACAATATTTGAATTCCTAACTTCAATGTGATAATTTGAAAAGTATAGATATTCGGTACAACAGGGAAGAACTGCAGAATATCATGTCATACAGATATTTTTAATATTATTAAAAAATTTTGTCCATCAATGGTGGTAACCAGTAGGCTAATTTCTATTGAAGAGACCAATTTATATGACAGATTTTAATGCAGGCTTTTATACATGTGTAAACATTATTTAATTACCATTATAACTAGCTATCTCACAAATTTTTGCTCACTTAGTGTTGTTTTAATTTTACAGTGGGGTAATTTTGGTGCAGTAGCACGAGATATATTAAAAAATGATTTTTTACACGGCACCCCTGCTCTCGACAGACGGCACCCCGCACCCCGGTTGGGAAACACTGCACTAGCAAACAAAAGAACTTTTATGATCACAGGGCTAAAACCTGCTAGGACAATGAGAGATGCTTTCTTGTTTTACAAGATTTGTTCTACAAGATTTGTTTAAGAGCCTGACAGATATATCGTTTTGTCAATATTATTGGCCAATATGAGTCAAGATAGCAGGTTGACAATTTTAGGTGCTGCACTATTACTTCCAAAATTTTGCTATCAATTGCTTCAAAAATAGACATAGTATCCCGTAGCAAAAAGAGTGCAAGTGTTGTGTAAGATACTGTTTATAAGGTTTGAGAAGAAACTCATATTGAAAGCATGAAGGCTGTCTTTATAGATGCTATCGTGAATTTCAAGTTTTGTCTTCCGCCACATCCGCTCAGCTTTTCTGCATTGTCTTTTCATACTCTGTACTGCTGTTGATTACAGCACACGAGTGTTCTCGTTAATGCATCTCTTTCTGGCAGAGACAGATCTAGATTCAGTGGTAGCAGAGATCAATATATCAAAGAAAATACAGAAGTAATCAGATAGTGCTACGGCCTTAATAATGGATGAAATTTTTAGACCCCTACTGGTCTAAACAAAGAGCAATACTAGTTTTAACTTGACTATAACTTGGCAAATGACTATGGAATAAGCGGGATAATCAACGGCTAGCCATGCATTAAAGGATTTAAAATGCACTTCATGGAGGCAAGTGCAGGATGTATGCACTTCTTTGCCTCCACGTCGTGCATTTAAAATCCTTTAATGCACGGTTAGCCGTTGATTATCCCTTACTTTCTTTTACGATAGGACAATCATTGGCCGAGATACAACTATTTGAATATCTGGAATCTGAGGGTGCAAAAAAATCTAAATACTGAGAAAATCGCCTTTAAAGTTATCCAAATGAAGTTCTTAGCAATGCATATTACTAATCAAAAATTAAGTTTTAATATATTTACAGTAGGAAATTACAAAATATCTTCATGGAACATGATCTTTACTTAATATCCTAATGATTTTTGGCATAAAAGAAAAATCAATAATTTTGACCCATACAATGTATTTTTAGCTATTGCTACAAATATACCCCAGCGACTTAAGACTGGTTTTGTGCTCCAGGGTCACATATATCGATATCAGTCTTTTATTACTCCCTAATATCGGTATCAGCCCCCAAAAAACCCATATCGGTCGGGCTCTAAATTTTGTTCTTCAATACGGCAAGGGATGGGCAGCATAAAAGGGGACTGTTAATTGCTCTACTCTCCAAAAAAATAAAAAATAAATAAATAAAATAATAATAATAATAATAATAATAATAATAATAAATTGGTTATAGGTTACAGGGTACAGGTTCCTTTTTGACCAATCAATTTTTATACCTTTTCTATGAACTTTCCAGACAACTGGTTACAGATTTTTAAATTTTTTTTAAAGAGATTTCACTCAAACACTGCAATTCCTACAATTTTTACCGCATTTTTAATTTAATTTAATTTTTTAACTATATTTTTGATCAAACAAATGCAGCCTTGGTGAGCATAAGAGATTTCTATAATATAAAACATTATATTTAATAAAAAATATTATTTAATACAATACTGTTATAAATATTTTTAATTCCAGGTCTGGAAATCACAATTATAAAATCCCCAAATACTTCTAGGTAACCATAACCAAGACAGCAGGTATTGTCTACTATGTGCAATATTACCCAAAGCATGACCTACATATTAGCGTGAAAGTGAATATTACCAGTTCACTCCGTCAGCCTCCACCCAGGCGAATCTGTATTCATTCACTCTCAGCATCAGCTGCAGGCAACCAGCAACGCACTGAACATACTGGGAGCTCTGTGAGGGTCAGAAGGAAAAATACACATACACGACACGCACAAATTAGCATGCACACAAACACAAAAGGAACACGAAGAACAGAACAGTTCAGATAAGCAGGGAAATGGATGCGTGAAATAACAAGCCCATCCTTTTCGGGGTACTAGCAAAGGAACACTATGAAACTAGGCTGCTCAAGCAGCATTTACACTCTGTAATTCTGCATTCACTTATGCACGTGCAATACGGTTCTGACTTTTTTTAAAAACGCCTTTTAGGTAACATGCTGGATCAAAGAGACAATCCCACAATGCAGCAGAGAGAAAGCAGCAGCCTTGAAACCTGGACAGAGTGAGTGAATCATAGAGAGATGTTAGAGGAGATGTGGCTGAGAGGAGAGAACAGACTCAGTCATTAACCGGGGAAGATGATGCTGTAGATCAGCACCATATGCATAAAAGCAGAGTGGTCCAGAGAACAGAAGAGACAAGGAGACAGCTCATGAAGAATAGCAAAGTGCAGACGTCTTAAGAGCCATGAGAGGAAATTGAATTAAAATTTGTGGCCACTTGCATTGCACCAGCAGATTTTGACTTGTGACACATGATGAAAGTAAAAAATTTTTTTTCAAATGAACTCTAAAAAGCGCAAAAGGAAATGAAAGAGGAATACTGCTATAATGCAAGACAAAAGCCTTCTGGTGGGCCTTTCAATCAATCAAGTCTAGTATCTTAAAAAAAAAAAAAACAGCAGAAATACTGGATTATGACCACAGCCACTGGCAAGAGAGGAAAGAATCTTTGTAAAAATGCTTATAGATGGACACAGACAAAAAGTGTTGTATTAGAGAAGTGCAGCTGTAGGAAAAAGTGAAAAGATTCACAGTGGATATGAATGGGGAAAAAAAGCAGTGGACAAGAAACAGCATGTGCCGCATCCCAAAAAAGAGAGGGGTGAAGATCTCGGCCTCTGAAAGGTGATGGAGGCTAGTTCACACAGTTGCACATCCACCTCCTCCATCTGTGACATACTCACTTCACTGGGGGAGATGGTCCCTGTTCCAGGTTCAGCACCTGTACCATGTAGTTTCTAACAAAAAAAAACAAAAACAAAAAAAGATAGAAAGAAAAAAAATCTGTGATTTTGGGCCTCTTGTTGGAGGGAACTATAGCGGTATTAATGGACAATGATGGGAGGCATATGACTCCTGCATGAGTGAGACGGCTTGTTCATGAGAGGCAACAGTCTAAAATTCTGTGGGAGAGTGGCCCTGAATTTATTTCAGTCTCATCTGCACTGCAAAATTAAATGCTTAAGCATGTCACAAGAGCTAAGTCACAATTTGGATGTAAAGACACTAAAGTCAACACTTTTGCAACTGGCATCTAAAATGAAAAGCCCAACATAATTAAACTGGTATTTATAGTCATTTTCAGCTTAGAATAGACAGCATTTTTCCTGATTCATTAAAAACGTTTATTCACAGCCATTGAACAAAATGAACAGCTACAATGAAACAAATTTATGGAGTGCACTCTGAGTGGTCTAATAAACATGAACTGCTTTGAGAGGTCTTCTATTTATGATATTCAACATTCATTAATTCAGAGGGCCCTAGGGCTAAAATATGAAATTGCATGTAAAATGCAACATCCAATTACTGTAAGGTGATTTGTAGGGGAAGTGAAAATGAAAGCTGGACTTTATCACGTGATCTGTAAGTATATGCATTCACTAAAAGCCAGAGACCACTGTAAGAATAATAATTAAAAAAAAAAAACAGTTCTCATCAGCAGAGGACCAAAGCACTGCTGATCTCAGATAGTCATAATAAAACAACTAGTATGAAATAGTGACTTTATATATAACAAACTGAATAAAGTTTTTGTAATGCATCAAAAGATCTTTCATTCATTTTGAAGGCATTTCATTAGATGTCATTCATTCATAATTTATTTAACAAGCTCATAAAAGCAGAATAAAAATTCTAGTATGTTTCATCTAATTGAAAGTAAATGTAAACCATCTTATTCATCACATCTACTGAAGCATAACAAACTATTTATACAGCTTTTTTAATACAAAAAATGTCAATACAAGTTGTAAGTCCTGTTTATATTCTCTCTTTTCACTTTGGCATTAAATAAACCAATCTAATGCAGTACTCTATCTCAAGGTTATACACCCTCCTGAAGAATATCACTGTGTCTTTCCATTAAGCTCAAAACCGTACTCTAAAGCCATTTTCTAATGAAAGCAATTGGAAAACATTGAATGTGTTAGTAGTACACAAAAGAGGGATGTTTTCAGTGATTAAATCACAGTTATGGCTTTGATTTCTTTGAACTATGAATGAACCCCATAAAAAATTCATTGTATACACACTTCTTTTTATTAAACCAAAATGACATCTGTACTTCAGTGGAGGTACACTACTGTTCAAAAGTTTAGGGTAAACTTTGACTGCAGCTTCATTCACTCCATATCGTAATAACCGCAATTCTGAGTTGACATTCTGCTCTGAGCTGTTCCAAGTCCTTGGACTCTGAATTATGCATATCTATGGCTCGCAGAACTCATTACAACTTGGAAACTGGGAATGTTTTGACTTGGACCATATGAGTGCTGTACCACCTGACTACCGCAGATTCATCCTCGTGTCCGAGTAGAATGTCACGTGTTGTCAACTCAGAATTACAGTAATAACTAGTGATCGACCGATATTGATATTTTATAACCGATACTAGGGCTGCACGATAAATCGCATGCGATATTTAATGCGCATCTTGTCAGAAAGCCAGTTCTGTAATCAGCAGTAAATCTCCATCACCTGCGGGCTTTCACATTGAGCAGCATTAACTACACAGAGCCGTTGTTCACTGACGAGCTGCGCAAAAAATAGCACGAATATGAACGTGGTTTTGCGCAACTCGTCAGTGAACAACGGCTCTGTGTAGTTAATGCTGCTCAAATCCGATATTACAAAACCGATATCCGATTATTGTAAAATGCTTAAATATCGGGAAAAATATTGGTAAATCGATATATCGGTCGATCTCTAGTAATAACGCAGCTTGACTTTTACTAAAAAAAATTATATTTCAAATAAATGCTGTTCGGTTGAACTTTCTTTCATCAAAGTGGAAATTACAATGGAAATTATAATGATTTCTACATAAATATTAAGCAGCATAACTGTTTTCAACATTTATAATAACATTTATAATAATAAGACATGTTTCTTCAGCACCAAATCAGCATATTAGAATGATTTCTGAAGGATCATGTGACACTGGAAGTAATGGCAGCTGAAATTTCGGATTTGCCATCACAGGAATAAGTTACATTTTAAAATATATTCAATTATAGAGAACAATTATTAAGAATTATTAATAATATAAAAACACGTTGGTAAGTATAAGAAACTTGTTTTAAATCATTAAAAAGAAATCTTAAAATCAAAATCTTTCGAACGGTAGTGTACAGTGGGTACGGAAAGTATTCAGACCCCCTTAAATTTTTCACTCTTTGTTATAGTGCAGCCATTTGCTAATTTAAGGGGGTCTGAATACTTTCCGTACCCACTGTATATCAGGAGTGGGGACACATTTATTTGCATTGAAATGTGATCAACTGGAGCTTTGATGGTGGGGATAAAATCTAAAAAAATAAAAATAATCTAAAAAATAAAAAAAGTGGTGGGGACATGTCCCACCGTTAATGATGCCTATGAGTGAAAACAAGATTCTAAAATGTTGACACAGCCTTCAAATCTCTGATATGACCAAAACACTAGTCCTGTTATCAGTGCTGCATGTAAATGGAGGTTCATTAAAACTATCTTCAAACATGTCCATAACACATTTTTGCACTCTGATGTAAATGGATTCCGGTTCAGGATTGTGAAACAACACAAAATATGTTTGAAGTTTATCAAAAATGGTTAAGATTAAGAATACATTCAAATCCAAACAACAAACGCGTGCACACACACACACACACATACTGTGTACTAATCAGGTGTGACATGAGACAAACAATTTCTCTGTCCACACAGTACATTCTCTAAAATACTAAACTGTTATGTGACACAATCACAGCCAATTAGAAGATATTTAATGTTTAATGTACAGCTGTGAGGAGCAAAATTTTAGACCAGTAAGATTTCACTGTAGGAGGCAATAGTGTAAATACAGGAACTACGCGACTGACAAAACATCCTGCCCTTTGCTGCGACTGATTAGGATGAAACTCAGATATACATGGAAAAGAGCTTTTATCTCTTGCTACTTTATAACGTCCCGCCTGGTACACTGACAGGTTTGGCTCGACATAAATATATCATGCATATCTACACCAAAGATGTATTATTGGGCATAAAACAAAAGAAACCGAGACAAAAACATAATTCAAGATGCTGTTTCACCAGTTCTCCCAAGCAAGTAACAAAAAAAAAACAAACTCTACAATACCACGCTGAACCGGCACATCAGTTTTTTTTTTTTTTTTACAAAAAAGTTGGTACTACGACAAGTAAGGTTGACCCCTGGTTTCCATGTGCTGGTTATAAATGACTCAACCCAATGCACTTAGCACCACTGCGCCCTGAGTGATTCTCTTAATCTGTATGTGGCTGGCCTGCTGCAGCAGAGCTCACAGTTCACAGCTCATTCAGAGTCAGGAGGATCCAGGATCAAAGCGTGCTCTAGGCACTTCTCGGTTTATTTTTTTTTGTGCCCTTTATATAAAGCACTCTGCTGCAGTAGTGGCCTGACATGGTTGCCTCTGCAGATCTTGACCCCCTACTGTGTACATGTAGGATATGAGGAGTGACACAGTACATACAAATTCACTTATTCCTGTGCAGGTGCTGCAAAGTGTTTGACACACAAGCTGGGCTCCAAAAGTATGAGTCAACTAGTGAAAATGCTTGTATTTTTCAATACCGTAAATATACAATTACAATATTTTTTCACAAGAAAAATTGTTCTGAATTTCTTACCCCATTTGCTTTAATTAGGCTGCTTTCCTGTTTTGTTAGCAATTTTCCATGACATTTCAATGAGCTTTCCAATTACGTATCATATATAACATAAAACAACCATTCAAATTCTGATCAGTTTGGTAATAAATCATTCAGAGAAATTCGTGAACCAATTCAAATGATTCAGTGAAAATAATCGACTCTGAACCCAAATGGACACCACTATGGCTTTCAAGAAAATTTACTCTACACAAATCTAATAACTGGTTGATTAATTAATAACTGGTGATTAAATATTTTATAGTAAAACAAAGTATATTAATTATAGAAATATTCATTACTTTATCAGGCCTAAACAACACAATTTTAAAAGTCCTTAAAGGGGTCCTATTATGCTCTTTTACGAAGTTTTGATTTTGTTTTGGGGGTGTACTAGATCAGGCTCTCATACTAGGTTGTTCGAAAAACACATTATTTTTCACACCTCTCTCCCCAGTCTGGCACTGCCTTCTCTAGTGCAGCTCAACCAAGTCTCGTCTTATTCGTCGATATTTGTGATATCACAAATCCCGGAAAATATGCACTGTAGTCCAAACGTTTGAAAGAAGAAAGTCATATACACCTAGGATGCCTCTGGGGTGAGTAAAACACAGCCTAATTTTCATTTTTGGGTGAACTAACCCTTTAAAATGTCCATATTTTACATTTGACTCAGTTTAAAAAATAAACTACAAATAGGGCTCAGTCAAATATTTCAGAATTTATTTGATGTTATAAAGTTGCTTTACAATTGCCAAAAAACCTTTGTTTCAGGTATAAATTAGATTTAAAATTTTCAATGTGGACTCAGACTTTTGGACTCCACTAACAGAAACATTTTAACTGTAAAACTAAATAACCATCTTCAATATGAAGGCTCCCTATTTAAACCTCCAAAAACCTAAAGGCAAAAAAAACGTCTTCTGCAGCCTCTCTTCACTTTCATTTTATGAAAACAGATGCAATGAAATGGACACTGAGACTCAGTCACCAACATTCTATATAACGTCGCCATTTTGTGTTCCAATAAAGAAAGTCAGTCATTCAGGTCTGGAATGACATGACAGTGAGTAAATGATAACAGAATTGTCATTCTTGGGTGAACTCTTCCCTTAATTGGTTGGAGAGAGATGCTACGTTGATTTTAGGATATAATTTCTTTGTTTTCTACCTGAGAGCTGAGCTGGGTCTTAATCCAGTTGAAGTAGTAATTCAGGTCACTGCCCTCCATCAGGTCACGTCCCCAGGCAGCCAGCTTGGCTATGATCCTCGCAGCCTGAGAGAAAGAAGAGAAATGTCGCATCAGTGCTTGAAAGATGCATTTCTGTTAGACATGGCTTTCATACAGATGCTTAAATATAGGAATATATACAATGCCTTGAAGGGGCTGTGGCCTAGTGTGCCTTATCTGGGCACAATGAGCTGTGGCCATGCAGACAAACAGAGTTTGTATAGAGCTCATAACATTTCCCAATCCTGCTCTCAGTCTCTCTCCCCATCATTTCCTGTCCTCTCTCCGTTTTCCTCTGAATAAAAGTAGCAAAAGGCCAAAGGACAATTAACAGCCTTAATTGTGATAAGTAATGGCAACTGTTGCTCCACATCCATCTGAGACATTCAACCTGAAATTAAACATCCCAAATTAATATTTCAGCCAAATGAATATGCAACCACTGCAGAATATGCTTGAATTGCTGGTCAGATGATGTGATTCACTGAGAGCTCTATCACTGCCAACATTTGTGTGTGAGCTATGGTAATGAATGCATTTAGAGCCATTCTGATGTCTCCAGAAGACATGACATTTACTCTGCTTGCCATGCAAAAGGGGAACTTCAGAGTGTTTCATTAAGAGCTTAGGTGAGGATGGCAAGGGGAATCAATACCATCCTCATGCAGTTCGGCACCCTGCGACCGCTGTCCGTCTGAAGGGTAATTAAACTGTGACTTTATGACTGACTTCACACTGTTCTGTGTGTGAAGTATGTATCCTTAAAATGAGAGTACCCTGGGAAAACGTTTTGCTCAATCTTCAAAATTAAGAATGGAATTCTCTTTGATGAATTTTTGATGGACCCCATACAAACTATGGGCTCTCAAACAAAAGGTTTAGAGGTACTGGCCCTGAATGTAAGCTCAATAATTGACATTTATGTACAAGTCACTGTCGAATAAAAAAAATGGGAAAAAATATATAATTTATTGCTTTTAAAAACAAAACAAAATGCTATTATATAATAAGCAGAATACGGTGTGGAAGATTGTGGATGACCCTGGAAACTGTCTGTATTAACTGTGGCTGTATTTCTGTTTAGGCAATGATGTCATTCCAAAGTAATTATAGAGAGAAAGGAGGATAAGCTAACTTTGTTCAGTAAACATTTTTTTTCCAGGAGAAAAGGGTTGTGTGATATTGGCCCATATTTCATAGTGACTTTGTTATGTAAATGCAGTTGAACCATCAGTAAACACCACCTGCACACTCCTGAAATTTAATGTGTGTAGTTGAAATTAATTTTTTTTACAGAACAAAATATGAGGTCAAAGCAGGTCAAATGAGCTTCTTAAAATACATTCAATTTCAATGCTATGACAAATAATTTAAGGAATATTGTGATTATTTTTTGCTCATTACTGTAACAAAGCCATTTCTGCCTTTTATGGCTGTTATAATGTTCCTGTGGCTCAGTGGTAGAGCATTGCGTTAGCAGCGCAAAAGGTAGTGGGTTCGATTCCCAGGGAACACACATACAGATAAAAAAATGTATAGCCTGAATGCACTGTAAGTCGCTTTGGATAAAAGCGTCTGCTAAATGCATAAATTATTATTAATTATTATTAAATTATTATAAGTTTAGAGTATGAAAATATGTAATATTATTACAATTTAAAATAACCGTTTCATATTTAAAACATTTTAAAATGTGAAATGTAATTTATTCCTGTAATGAAAAAAATGGAATTTCAGCACCCATTACTCCAGTCTTCAGTGTCACATAATCCTTCAAGAATCATTCTAATATACTGATTTAGTGCTCAAGAAACCTCTTATTATTATTATTATTATTATTATTAATGTTAAAAATAGTTGTGGTGCTTTATATCTTTGTGAAAACTGCGACAGAATTATTTGGTGAATAGAAAATTGAAAAGCATTTATTTCAAATATAAATCTTCTGTAACATTGATTGCAAATGTCTTTATTGTCACTTTTGATCGATTTAATGCATTATTGCTGAATAAAAGTATACATTTCTTAAAAAAATCTTATTGACCCTAAACTTTTGAACAGTGGTGTATATTATACACATCTATTTTTTTTCCTGATAGCAACTTACCATGTGAACAGTAAAGAGGTCTTGACGGTTCAGCATTGGGAGGAAATATGACCAGGCTGTATTCTTAGTCTTCTTGGCATAATCAAAGAAGATATTCACTCTTTGATGATTTTCCTGCATAGTAGAGCAGAAGACCCATTATTGCAACATAAAATAAACTGATAAGAAAAGTTGGATGATTTATATAGAAAAATTATGATCTCAAACACATCGTCCATTATATAGTTAAAAGCTTTCCACAAATGGACATTAAATAAGATCAGTGACTACATCTGTAAGGGTAAAGTACTTCCATTTCACCACCACTACAACATGAGCAATACTTGGTAGCATCGTTGTGTCCTTGAAAAATACTTAATACACCCTACTTCATGTACATGATACTTGACGAGAGTGAGACAGTTCATTTGTTCAATTTCCCCAGAGAGACATTTATAAAATGAATTGATTTTTAAAATGGAAAGATGTGCCTGTTTATCTTGGTTTTAAAATTATAACCACTTTGCATATGAATAGAATATCTCATCATAGAGGCATAGGCTAAATGAGCTGTGAGAGGACAAGTCACTGTATGAATACAGAAATACTCAGTATAGACTCAGTATGTACACAGAACCGCAGACTCCATAAAAGCAATTGAAAGTGGGTTTTATGAAGGCCATCTATCAGCACAAACTTAACAGAAAATATTGACAAAATATACAGTGAAAAAGCTAAGCTAGAGCATCAATCTGCATCTAGGCCATAACATACTATTTATTTAAGGATTGACAGAGTGACATTATGAATCAAAATCAGTTTGAGGACGTGACATTTTTCCTTTTTGAACATTTGCAAGACCAAGGCTGTGAAGAGACAAAAACCAAATGTCATAGTAATATTAATGTAACTGTCCGCATTTTTCATTTCAATACACTCTACACCTTTCATGTGAGATAATACAGGGTCAGTTTATTGCAAATGAACACTCCAAAGAAAACAGACATTAGAGTTGGACTTTTTATGTCCTTGAAATGGTGCGTGTTTTTACCTGCAGCGTGTCATCAATCAGGGTCAGGATGTACTGAACAGTTTGCTCTTTAGATATATGAGCCATAAGGTTGAGGAAGGTCTTTGCACACTACAATAAAATATGTTTGAAGACTTAGTTAAATGTACAGACTTAAATATAAATACAACAACAAGCAAGCCTATGTGAGCCTAGTCATTTTCACAAAGCTTTAATTTATATAAAAGGGCCCCTAAGATCAGTGGTTCTAAAAAACTAACCAAAAATAAAAACACAGACAATGATCTAGCTTGGTTATGCTAAATTAATGTGGTACATTTAATCTTTTAAACTAAACAGGTTGGAAGGGGCAAAACTAATACTAGAAGATTATAATATCCACCTGATGTCCTTCTTTTGTCAGAACTGCTTGCTTGTCCTCAGACCCGGCAATCTCAAACTTTTTAATGAACTCACAGTCCTCAGCTGAGATCATTTGGCCCCTGAAAAGCAAGAAACTTATCAATGACTAAAGGGAGATAGGCACAACAATAGGCAATCCAACAAAGTGCATCAATTGATCACATTCTTTTTATTAAAGGGGTCATATGATGTTGCTAAAAAGAACATTATTTTGTGTATTTGGTGTAATGAAATGCGTTTATGCGGTTTAAGGTAAAAAAAAAAAAAAGGTAGGTGTGGCTGACCCTTAACTTTTATAAAGAATATCTCTTTGGATTTGAGACTTTAGTCTTTGCAACTTTACAGATCTTCTTTATGCACCAAGAGCTTGTAACACTCCAAAGAGAAAGGAAAAATTGAAATTGCATCATATGACCCCTTTATACATATTTACTCTCACTTGCTTTTTTATTGTTTTAATCTGTCAAAGATCCAATATATCCATTCGCAAGAGCCAACACAAGTAAATCATGTTTTTCTCATCTGTGGAGAGTTTGCAGGACTCAATAATAAGGATGGGACGATGGGTTGGGCCCACTGATGAACTGTTACTTGTCCCACTGGGTCCTATTGATCACATACAAGTGTCTAAGCCTTAAAAATTAAAGGTGCACATGACTATTATTACAAATGAAAAATCTACTGTTCTAATTAGATCTAATGTAATAATTGTAATTGCTTTACAGTATGTTGCAAAAATACATGTTGTTGAGCTGTGCCTTGTTCCTTCAAAACTTGTAAGAAATATGAGAAAACAATGAAACTCTCTGAACTGTAATTTTGCACTTTTAGTCTGATTTTCGATATGGTGTCAAAGACAAACGTAACATGAACAACCAAGTAAACTTGTGCTACTGCCTTCCTTGCATCAATATGATTTCACCTGCCATATGACCTCTGCATTAATATACATCTGGTTTAAATTACAAATATAGACTGGTTATCATACTTCATTATTCAGTCTTTATTATACTTAATTTATCAGTTTTTTTCTAACTGAATTTTGATTGTCCTCACATTTCTGTAACTATCCAGTTGTCTGGTTTACAGCAGAAATAAAAATAACAACAAAAATAATACAACACAAATATATAACAAAAACACTACCATTTAAAAGTCTGAGGTCGGTAGGATTTTCTACATTTTTTGAAAGAGGTCTCATGCTCGCCAAGGCTGCATTTGTTTGACCAAAAATACAGCAAAAACATACTACAACTAAAAATATTATTACAACTTAAAATAACTGTTGTCCATATTAAAATGCAATTTATTGCTGTGATGGCAAAGCTGAATTTTTTAGCAGCTATTACTCCAATCTTCAGCGACACACAATCCTTCAGAAATCATTATTTAATAAGCTGATTTTGTGCTCAATAAATATTTCGTATCATTATCAATGTTCAAAATAGTTGTGCTGCTTAATAATTTTGTGGAAACCATGATGCATTTTTCAGGATTATGTGATGAATAGAAAGTTCCAAGAAATTGCATTTATTTGAAACAGAATTGTTTTGTAACAATTTAAAAAATGTTTAAATCCATTTATTGCGCCAGGTGTCACAAAAAGTATTAATTTCTTTAAAAAATAAATAAATAAATAAACCTGACCCCAAACTTTTGAACAGTAAAGTGACTAACCCCTTTATGACAGGGGAGAAATACTGACTACACTACTATGTAAACAGTAAAATCTGAGAAAAAAAAAACTACTTTTATAAGCATATTCATTGTTGAAAAAAAAAGTAGTCTTGGCTTAGTTGGTAAATAACATTAAAGGAGGGCTATGCATACAATAAATGACAAACCTTAAAACACTTAATGTCAGAACCAGACAGAAAAACACAGCCATACACACTACCTCCATCATAAGTGTCACAAGACAATGACACAAACTCAGTTTCCTTAAAATAACTTGTTCCTGTTTTAAAGAAGCATTACACCAGAGCTAATTTTGTCTGTATCAAAGCAACCAAGATCCAAATTCTGAAGATACACAAATGCTTGTATTCAGATGTACTCACTGGAGGTAGGACTGCCAGTTGACCTTGTTTGCTCGGACCTCTGCGGCCTTTGCTGCGATGATATTGGTAGGGACGGCAGCGTCCACTGCCCCTCGGATATCCATCTTGAGTTCTTATTTATTAGGACCTTTAAACTGAACACAATATCAAATCGTGATGTGCGGTCTCTGGAAAGGCCACCATGGCAAATACTGCAGCATCTGTACTCATTCCAGCTAGCTCCCCCCGAAAAGAGTTAGAAACATAGATAACACAATGAAAAACAATGCTTAACACCGATTACACAAGATTACTGTGTAAAAACGACGATGTGTTACTAATAAACCCTATAAATATGATTTAGCATAGCAGGGGTCGTGTATCAGCTAGCTAAGGGTGAACGGGTAAAATACGAATTATAACTTCATTTAAAATATAAATGAGGTTAACTAAACGTTTCGGTGGGTCTGGACACATAATTTCAAAATAAGTTGATAATATTTGTTATACGTCTTCAAAAACAAACAAACAAAATACTGAATGGACAGAGCCACTGACAACTGCTAATGCAGAAAACAGCGGGTTGGAAAGCTAGCGCCTAGGCTTTGTGTTTAGTCAGACGTTGCTATACAGATAACTGACAATTATTTGTGAACCTGATAAGCAATATTTGTATTAGAAATATATTTGACTTCTCGCTTACCTGCTGCCTCTGCTGTCAAATTGCTACAAGACGTCACGGGATCAATGTCACGTGATGCTGTCATGTGCTAGGGCCCGCGAATTAACCCTTTAAAGAGTAGAGTCTTTTCAGTTGCGAGGATTTTCGAGAAGGGTATAACTGCAGCCCAGAGATCTCCAAATGGGGGCGGGAACTCCAAAACGGGGTGGGAGCTCCAAAATAGGGCGTGACTTCCTTCCATTGACAGACAGGCACATGACACGCAATTTTTCCCCCAATCCACTTCAGTGCAAACTCCGCCCCACAGCTGATTCTAAAGATTTTATTGGTTGTGTCAATTAAAGTGTTGATTTCCTACATTATGCTACAAAAATGCTAACTCCTAAACCTACCGTACACCTGACCCTAACCTTAACCAATGAAATTGACTGCACTGCGGGATTGGCGCTGAATAGTGGTAAAGAAAGATGCAGTTCAGGAGATAAACAGTTAATAAGATTATGCGATATGAGATCGTTCCGTAACTCCCCAACCGGACCTCACTGGACAATGGCACCTTTTTAATTACACCCAGCGTCACTACTACCCTGCGAATTTCGAGCCCCGGGACACCCCCGTTGCTTAGAACAAAGCCATAGAGTGAAATCTTTCCCCTGTGCTGGCTAGCCCAAGAGCTTGTGGGTGATTCCCGTTTATATCATTAAGCAGATGTTCAAACTCCAGTCTGAACACCACTGGCCACAAGCTTTGGGCTCTGCTCTCACAGAGAATATTTACTTATATAGCATATTTTATTTTAGAACTTTCTAGATGAACTAGAAACAATGTTACATTTATAAAGTTTTATTTTGAAATGTAAGTCAATAACAATTGGCTGGAGCCAGAGCCAATGGTGAAAGTCTTTGCGCGAGGAGACCCCGCCCCATTTTGGAGGTTCTGCCCACTTTTGGAGTTCACGCCCCATTTTGGAGATCTCCGGTCTGCAGTTATA
>NW_015552545.1:648722-653471 GCF_001515605.1 Sinocyclocheilus anshuiensis
CCCCTGGAATGCGAATTTTACTGGAAGATCCCCGCCGAAAAACGTGTATTTTACCCATGATTTTACCCCCAGAATGGATTTTTAGAGGGGGACCCTCGAAACGCAATTGGACTAGTTTTATTGCGAAAACCTGGCAACCCTATTCATAAGCGCCACCTCCTGTCAGAGAGTGCGGCTCATTCAGACCTGCTGTTTTTGTTTCGTACAGATGTTTTATGTAGCAATACTAGCAAATAAATAAATAACACCTAAAGTCAGACCATTCTTTTTTTGTTTTAAATCCTGAAATTAATCTAAATCAAATCAAAAACAACTGCCCGTGCAGATCGTCATTAAAATGCAGTGGTTGCCTCTAATTTCAAATGGCTACATATTTTTGTTTGAAGCCAGTTTGTTTGTTATAAAGCAAATAGCCAATAAATAAATTTGCTTAAATATCAGTATCAGAATCAGCCAATTTGCTAGTTAAAAAAAAAGAAAGAAAGAAAAGAAAATCTGAATTCTGAATTCTGAATCAGCTATGATCGGAGCATCACTAATTAAAATACTAAGTAAAAGGCCTCAAATTTGAAGTACAAGCTGGGATGTCTTTTTCGATCAATTCTTCAATAGGTAGATCTTGTCTTTCATAAAGGCCGAGGTCAGGGATCTTGGGCCTAAAAAGGTTGGTGACCACTGTTATAGAGGGTTTTATTTTGGCGCTCCTCCTCTCTGTCTCTCGCTCATATCAAACTAAAGGTTGGAGGGGTGTGTTTAAAAGGATATTCTGCCCAAGCCGTCAAACTGACATCATCTGAGAAGGACTGCCATTCCAGAGCAGAAGCAAATGATCAGATTTTGATTAAAGATTACCAAGACAAACTATTTTTTTCGGCGGATTAACTTGCACGGGTTAATTGTTTACATCAAGACTAGCAATGTGCGCTAGTAAAAAGTCAATTTTGAATTTAGAAAATAGATGCTGAAATAGACATGACTTTAAGTGGGGAAGTCGTGGCCTAATGGTTAGAGAGTCGGACTCGCAACCCGGCAGGGATTGCAGGTGGGGGGAGTGAATGTACAGCGCTCTCTCCCACCTTCAATACCACGACTGAGGTGCCCTTGAGCAAGGCACCGAACCCCCAACTGCTCCCCAGGCGCCGCAGCAAAAAAAATGGCTGCCCACTGCTCCGGGTGTGTGTGTGTTCACTGCTGTGTGTGTGCACTTTGGATGGGATAAATGCAGAGCACTAATTCCTAGTATGGGTCACCATACTTGGCCACGTCACTTCACTTTTAAGGTGCAGTCACATTAGGGAAATTTCGGCAAAAATTCAAGGGCAAAAAATAGTCCATTGCAGATTGTCGATAGTGTCGCAATGGATGAAACACAGCTCACACAGAAGTCACTTTCAAAGCAAGCAGCTTTCTATTGGTCAACATGACAAAAATCCATTAAAAAAAAAAAGTGTGGGGACATCTTTCGCCTTTGCACGAAATTCTTGATCGCATGGATTGATATAACTGGATTTTGACAGTAATTGTTCTGAAAGTGATTACAGCAATATCGTACTTCAGTGTCGTTATCGTTATAGTCGTGTAAACCTCCCATGTGAAGCTGACGTCACGCCGCGTTGAGTTCTGGGAAACTATTTTGTTTATCTGCCACACTGGGAGGATCGCGCTGCCTTTCCGTTATTGAGTTTAGGGCCGTAGTTTCCTTTTCTGTCGTGACTGTGAAAAAAATGTCACCATTGTATGTCATTCATGCTGCATCAAGAATTGCAATAGTAACTCAGATCATCATTCTGAGATAAAACTGGACAGTGTAATATGTTTTTTCGCTTTTTTAAATCACCAAAGGAAACAGGTCATGGAGATGACGAGAAGACGCCGGATAAATCTATTAATAATGTCACTGATTAAACCGACTGCCTATCGCTCAATAAAGGAATCACATTGCTGCGTGTTTTTGAAAGTTTTGATTTTGTTTGGTTTAATAATTAACATGAACTTCTTGGGCCCTATTTTATCGATCTAAGCGCATGGTGTAAAGCGCACGGCGCAATTGCGCTTAAAAGGCGTGTCCGAATCCACTTTTGCTAGTTTAAGGATGGAAAGAAATGGTCGGCGCGCCCCGCGCATGGTCTGAAAGGGTTGTCCCTATTCTCTTAATGAGTAATGGGTGTGTTTTGGGTGTAACGTGCCATAAACATGTAACGATCAGCTTAACAGGCTGGGTTACAAAGTTTAAAATGGGGTCAGATTTTACTGTGTGAGAGGCTTATAGGTGTTAAAAGAATGACATAACCTGTAAATACACCGTTCTTACTAAACATATTTCTATGTTCACATAAAATACTTTAAAACCACACAATAAAACCAGGTAAACTCAGTCTGTTAAAAGAATACAGTTTGTTTGTCCATACCCTAAAACAGTCCAAGAATCCCAGTGTGTTGATAAGTCCAATGTGAGTGTCCACCAGTGTATATACATATATATTTTTCCACAGAAAGTGTAATCCAAAGTTCATAGATGGTGTCTGGAAAGTTGATCTCTGAAAGTGGTAACTCCTCAATCCAGTTTGGTGACTGTCACCCCATTTGTTGAGAAGGGTATAACTGCAGCCCTGAGATCTCCAAATGGGGGCGGGAACTCCAACACGGGGTGGGAGCTCCAAAATAGGGCGTGGCTTCCTCCCATTTACAGACAGGCACATGACACGCATGCGCAATTTTTTCCCCCAATCCACTTCAGTGCAAACTCCGCCCCACAGCTGATTCTAAAGATTTTATTGGTTGTGTCAATTAAAGTGTTGATTTCCTACATTATGCTACAAAAATGCTAACTCCTAAACCTACCGTACACCTGACCCTAACCTTAACCAATGAAATTGACTGCACTGCGGGATTGGCGCTGAATAGTGGTAAAGAAAGATGCAGTTCAGGAGATAAACAGTTAATAAGATTATGCGATATGAGATCGTTCCGTAACTCCCCAACCGGACCTCACTGGACAATGGCACCTTTTTAATTACACCCAGCGTCACTACTACCCTGCGAATTTCGAGCCCCGGGACACCCCCGTTGCTTAGAACAAAGCCATAGAGTGAAATCTTTCCCCTGTGCTGGCTAGCCCAAGAGCTTGTGGGTGATTCCCGTTTATATCATTAAGCAGATGTTCAAACTCCAGTCTGAACACCACTGGCCACAAGCTTTGGGCTCTGCTCTCACAGAGAATATTTACTTATATAGCATATTTTATTTTAGAACTTTCTAGATGAACTAGAAACAATGTTACATTTATAAAGTTTTATTTTGAAATGTAAGTCAATAACAATTGGCTGGAGCCACAGCCAATGATGAAAGTCTTTGCACGAGGAGACCCCGCCCCATTTTGGAGGTTCTGCCCACTTTTGGAGTTCACGCCCCATTTTGGAGATCTCCGGTCTGCAGTTATACCTACTTAGGATTTTCCAGTAGCCCCTCACTGCAGAACACAAGATCCAGGGGGTGTGGTTGGATCCACATCTAGGTGGTGGAGATTGGTAGGTTTAGGGATCTGGGGGTGCAGATGGGTAGGTTTAGGTATAGGTGCGTTCGACTTGAAGCACCGCTACAGACGGCAGTCAACGAGAGTAGCCGCTTGGAGTTGAAAACGGAGCCGTCAAGCCGGACACTTTCTGCTCCCGTTAGTGACGCTCGCGCGGTGTTTGCATACTCTATCACAGATGAAGTGATTTAAATGCAATATTTGTCAAATACACAGACGTTTCAGAAACGTTTTCATGAGCAACAGAAACACTTTTTATATACTGCTTAATACAGCGCCATCTGTTCAAGAATAAAGTTCAACGTAAATATATACTATTTAAATACTAATAAAGTGGGGGTATATATGCTTTCATGATAAACGTGACTCAATATAACATTGCGACTACAGTAAAAAAGCTTTTACTGTTCTAAAAACACAGATTTATGAGCAGTATTGGATTTGAAGATGTTAGAAACACACGTCATTGTTGTCATGTGGTGAATTTGGCCAATCATGAAACAGCTGTGTCATCATCAGCACTCCTACAGTCGCTCTGAAAAAGCTGCACCATATGAGTCAGCCGGCTGCTCTCTAAACGCTATCGCGGTACTTTGATGCCACACGTGACAGTGACATGGCGTCGGCGCCGGTTCAAGTCGGACAAAATTTCTAACCGGCATGCACTGCTTCAAGTCAGCCGCCGATCGGTTTGCGCGGCGCCGCATGAAGTCGAACGCACCTTATATGTAAGGTGGGAGGAGTTGGACCTGGATCCAACCACGCCCCCTGGATCAGTGACTCGAATAATTTGAATCAGTTAAAATGCGTTCACTGATTCGTTCAGTGGTGCATTTATAGAAGTGAGGCTGTTACTGCTGGACGCGTTCATACGGAACACCCTGCAACGTCAAACACAGAAGAAACTTGAGTCATGCTTTGTAAAGAAATTTAAATTTATATTTAATATACATCTGTAGCCTATATACTACAGTCATGTGTATTTACATCAGTGGTTCTTCAGCTTTTTGACTCCAAACACCCCTATACACAATATTGGCTGAAATGACAATGGAACCAGATTAAAGTAGGTAACTACAATAATTATAATTCAAATAATTGTAATTAAATAATATACATTTAAAAAGAAATAATTTAATTAAATAATTACAAGTAAAATTATTGCAATTAAATAATTTTAATAGTTAAATTATTTGATTAAAATAATAATGTTTCAG
>NW_015552545.1:653692-684797 GCF_001515605.1 Sinocyclocheilus anshuiensis
TAAAAGATATATACATGTATATATATATATATATATATATATATATATATATATTATTATTTATTTTTTTTAAACAACAACAAAAACATTAATTTACATGGTTTTTCTAGGTATAGAAATTACACTTTTAAGTAAAAAGTATTAAAGTTAACCACATTTGACTGGTGAAGTTTTTTATATTGAACTCCATAAACGCATCCACTTTATTCAAAATATCGCTCACATGACACACTTGTGGCTGTGAACGACAGGCGCACACATCCTGTGTTTAATCTGTCCTAAGCCTGTGAAGTGCACTAAACCACTGGGGGATCAGACTCGATGGGACATGCACAAGTGTAATCCCTTTTCTGCCCTCTTCACCAAGTGCTGCTCTCATTTGTTGTCTTCTGTTTTAAGTTCCTTTTGTTAGGGTACCTGCTAACCAGAGATGTGAAACTGCCGTGGATCATGAGAAACCGAATGGCTTTGGGTCTTTGGGAACATGTTCTTTAACAACATGGAAAGGCATTAGATGAGCTATGCCATGTAACAGACTTGTCTTAAAGTGGGAGGTCTGGCCCTCTTCTGTGGTACAGAGAATTCGGCTTTCTCCCTACTTGATGTGGGGGCAGCTACGGCATCTTCTCTTGGCCTGTCGGCACGAAGAGGGTTACTTAGCGACAGGAAGTTATGAAAATGAGGATGAGAATGATAATACGGAGGACAGATCAAAGGATCCCATATCCTTTCAGGTAAGTCAGGGCATGGACCAACCTGACTGATGTCAACACTATTAATTATTTAAGATAGCCATGCATGATAGCCACAAGAGCTTTACAAAAGAGCATTTTGTCATTCCTGACAGCTTCACTATGATGAGAAAGAACAGATTTTCACAGTAACAAATGCTTTCCACGTCCATAGATCTATATCAGTGGTTTCTGGGTGTTATTTATTGTCCGTGGAGGCAGCTCTCTTTGATGCGATCAGGTTATTTCTAGAAGCCTTCCTGTCTGAAAACGGATTAAGAGTATTTGACTAAATGATTGCATAATCAAGTAGGTGCAACACAATTTATGCAACTCGATTTGTTTAATAGGAATCTCTCAACATGATTGAACATATGAGATCTACACTGTAGGCTTTTATTTAAATCTTTTTTTTCTTACTTAGACATCATGACAAACATCAAAAAGACTTTAGAGAAGTTTATCTTCAGAATTAGAGGAGGGATTATCTAATATTGTGCAAAACGGAAGTAAGCTATTTTCTGTGGTCATGCAAACTTCCAATTTATTAGCTGTGATTGGTAAACAACTAAAACAACTGGTGCAATAAACAGTAAAACTATTTGTGCTATGATTCAGTGTGTTTATAATTCCGAGAATAAATTAAAATATTACGAAATAAGAAATACCAGTATGCAGTATCAAGCAGCATAACAAGCTGTTTTGTACAGCTAAAAATAAATGGAAGCGGATGATACCAGAAGCCTCGCACATTCAAGTTAAATGGGGACACCTGCTCTTACAGATACACAAGTCAATTTTATTTGTATAGAAGCTTTTCAGAAATTCATGTCAGTAATACCGTAATGCACTGAAGTCCACATTTAAAGCTGGATAGTTTACATTTCACAATGACATTAACAATCAACCAGTTGAGATTTGCTAATGTAACTGAGTATACACATTAATAACATTTAAGTTGGATGTATGTAATAATTGTCAGGAAATACTTATTTTTCTGAATTGGCTGTAAGGATTATAGTATGACCTATTGCACTCATCATTGTGAAACATCTGAGTAAATGTGACAGTTTTTTCTAGAATGAGCCCTACATAGTTGCCCTCTGACATCTTCACCATATTGGATGGAAATGGGACAGTCTCTTTTAGTTATCAAATGATGTCAGAGGAAAAATGACAGTTTCAGATTCAGAGTTTGTTCTCATTGAATGGAACATTTTCAATTCCCTTTTCATTTAAATTAAAAAGCTCTTTGTTAGATGATGTCATAGACAGTTAGACATAACAGACCCGACTGGTCTTGTAACTTACAGTGGTGGACATCTGGTGTATTTTTTAATGAATGTCTTAAAGGAACACTCCACTATTTTTGAAAATAGGCTAATTTTCCAACTCCCCTAGAGTTAAACAATTGAGTTTTACCGTTTTCGAATCCATTCAGCCGATCTCCGGGTCTGGCGGTAGCACTTTTAGCTGTAGCTTAGCATAGATCATTGAATCTGATTAGACCGATAGCATCTCGCTCAAAAATGACCAAAGAGTTTTTATATTTTTCCTATTTAAAACTTGACTCTTCTGTAGTTACATCGTATGATTTTTTAGGCCAATATGGCTAGGAACTACACTCTCATTCTGGCGTAATATATATCATATCATAAAGCGTAATATCATTGCGCCTGCTGCACCCATGGTACGACAGGGGTTGACATACATGCAATCAAAAACACTTTCATTGTCTTATTATAATATGTATTTATTTTTACCTTACTTGCTCAACGACTCCTAAACGATTCGTTTCATTTTTTCATCGATTCATTTTTCCAAACCCCTCCTTTGCCTGACAATAATCTGTGGTGATTGGTCCGATTGGTCTCATTTTCATTTCATCATGGGAGTTGGAAAATGGGAGTGTTCCTTTAAATTCACATAACAGTAACTCTAATGACCTTCATGGAGATCAATTCAAAAATGGCATGAACCTTAAAGGGCCCCTATTATGGGTAATGAAAGGTTCATATTTTGGTTTTAGGAGTCCCCAACAACAGGTTGACATGCATGCCGATTGGTCTCATTTTCATTTCATCATGCCTGTAATGTCTGATAAAGCAGCGTTTGTGAGCGCAGTGCTTCTTTGTTTGCAGCGTTTTAACAGCTATTTTATATGAAGGTAGAATGACGTCAAAAAGATTTGCATACATCATTTAGACCAACTCGAAAAGACCAAGTGGGCGGGCAAAATGCTAATGTTTCATGTAACGTCAACATGAAACGGCTTGGGATTCGTTTTAAATACGACTTGTTTCAATGATTCAGAGTCGACTCTTTCTTGTGAGAGACAATAACTTTATACACAGTGCACTTTCAGATAAAAAAATTTGCAGGATGTTTTCATTCAATTAGAGCTGTGTTACACACTGCATGAAAGGTAATTTTCAAAAATCCATAATAGGGGCACTTTAAGACTAGCTTCTGCTCTCCTAGAGAGTTCTCGGTTTGTGTTTTTCCTGACCTTTCTTTTTCAAAGGTCAGAAAGAACAGTTCTGCACCACTATTGGCATTAAGGTATTGGCTTTGATGCGAAATCATTTCAGAACAGACCTTTCACTTTTTATAAGAATATGTATTGGAGCTAAAGAAATCCTACGGTCACTGAATGCTGGTCACATAAGAAACAGTCACATAAGAAAATACATGAACACTCTTGATACATAAAAACTCTTGAAGAAAACAGATTAATTACATGATACTACTTGATAGTCATATTTAATTCAGAACTCTGAAGAAACACAGTGGCTGTATGTCACACGTAGAGAAGAGAGTGTAGATTTATTGCTTTTCATTTTAAATGACTTATGTTCTCTCGACAATATATTTTCATTTCCATCAGGAAGGAAGGCTACTGTTTGCATTAAAAAAATTAAACACACTAAGAAGGGTGATTTCAGATAATGTTTGTTAAAGCATTAAAACTTTTCATCTGTTATGGATACTGCAGCTTAAGTCAGTGTTTGAATTTTTAGAAGGTGCTGGAGCACACAGTAAGCTAATGTTCTTTGTGCTTGTTTGATCTGTCATTCTCTTTTCTGAATGCTCCACAAGGTGATATTTTATATTAAGTCTAAGACCGTTTAGAGCATATTTAATATCATTGCCTATTTTACAACATTCTTCCAAAAAAGGCTACAACCTAAAATCAATAATTTGAGGCAAACTAAAATAATTAACATATGATATCTAGTGATGCAAATGATTTTCAAATATGCAGCCCTAGCCATTAAAAACGGTTAAATGTTATTTAGGAAAAGGAATAGACCTATACAAGCGGTCAAACAGTACCACCAAGTGTTTGCTTTGAGCTGTGCCTCTCCCACTCTCTTTTCGGATGTCATGACTCTGTCTCTATATATACTATACCTAAATCTATAGTGTTACGTTTCTAAGTATTCCCGATGGATATTAATTATTTACATCGCACATTATCACTTTTAAACACGGCGTTTCTAATATGCACAGCAGGCTCGTCTTTGATGTCTTACTCACATTTGTTTTTTTTCCAGCAATTCCGCTCACAGCTCCAGCAGATGTCAGTAATGCCCTTAGATAGCAAAGATAGTCACGACTGTATGCGACTGCTAATTATGTCAGCAGATGAACACGTCATGTTGTTGGGTTGAAGTCATAAGCGTTTTCATATCAGCCTATAACCGTTCTCATGCTTACAATATAACGAGTTACTATTATTTGTGGTATTTCGTTGCACAATGAGTATTTGTATCCTTTTGGTTGCTCGAAACTGTGGATGTTGCTGCGAATTCAGGACCATGGACAGCGCCAGTGGTGCTGCGATCCACTTCTATACTCCTGTCGCCAAGAATTGATCCAACCAGCATCTCAATTTATGTACCATAATATTAGAGTTAATAAGTAAGTATGTTTTTGTTAAAAAGTGGGAACAGGCTGGTAATTTGAGAACTTCGTATGGTGTACTATAAACAATTTGATTTTGAAAAATCAAGAAATTTCCAAAATATTCCAACGACATCAGCTGCATGCTATTACTACTACTACTACTAGGCCTACTACTACTACTAATATTTTTTTTTCTGAGATTAAAAAACTGGGTAATTTCAGATGAAATTCCTGAATTATTTCACACTGTAAGAACAACTGGATAAGTTTTCCCTTTTCTTAACTTCCACAAAATCAACATTGATATTTGAAATACAATTCTTATGAGGAAAGAGCAAGACCAAGACTGTCTTGCCCAGTCTACAGGCTATTTTCAATATATTATTTATTATTATTACTATTATTTATTTATTTATTTGAATTTGGTGAATATTTATTATCACATTCTTGTAAAGAATCTATTATGTCTCGAGTGATTTTAGGATGCCCTGGTTCCTGACAAGAAAATGAACCTCCGTATGATGTTCTGTGCTTAGGGCAGGGGGTCTTTCTCACATTTTCAAGCCCATGGTCCACCATAACCCTGTCGGTCACGTTCTATGACACATTATTGACACCTCATGTGAGGCGCACAGGGACACTCGGTCTGCATGACCACTCGTTTCATTGGTAGCAGTGTTAAACCTAGCTATCCTCCTCGATTAAACATACAAAACAATATTTGAGTTTTATTTATTATTGAGCTGACGTTGCGCGTGCGGATGTGTGGCGTAGGGTATGTAAATAATTTTAAAGTAAGAACCGCAGGATTGTAGGAAAACATTTACATATGTCGTGTTTCACCGTTAGATGTAAGTGCATCATGAATCAGTGACATCCAGAGGATTTACGCTACCACCGCCACAGCTCGCGAGAAACACGCATGCGCATTGTAAAAAAACAGCCGGTCTTTAAAAAAATCCTTATGCCAACGGATGTAATCAAGGCAAAGAATATCTCTTATCTCTGGGCATACATGGTGAAATTGTAAGTATGGGGATCCTAAGTTGTTTTTAAATATACAAGGTATCCGTGGAGAAAATGACCTTTGATTTTGATTGTTGAAGATGGCATGTCATTTTTGACACAAATGTCTTTTCGATGGTTGTCCTGGGCGATAAAGACATATTATAGCTGTGCTTCATGGTGGCACTTTGCAATGCGAGGATATGCGATGGAAATACTGTTAGTCCATTGCATTTTTATTTTTTGTTTTGCTTTTCAGGAGAGTAGAATGCGCTTTGTCTTTTTATTTTCCACAGTGCGTCCCATCTTTAAGGATGTGGTTCACATTTAAAGCTATAATATTAATTTTTTTCGTCTGTTCTGCTTCGGTAAAATCTAGCAGACCATATCAGTGTTTTCTGTGAGCCAGTGTAATCATCATCATTTGCTAGTCTTGAAATTACGCAGACAAAATATTCCGTAAATTACCAAATGATTTTTTACCATCAAACACGGCCGAGCATTTATATGCACCGCGGCTGTAATCACTGATGAAGGGATCTGACTGCAGCTAGATGCGTGCTGCGCCCCCTCCTACCCCAAAATATTCCAACATCTTCCAGCTCAAGCGAGGAATTTGATTCCACGATTCTTTGGAATGAACACAGCAAGATTTAGCAAGATCAAAACTATTGATCAGGAGTCATTTGATAATTATAACTCTTATTTGTATGCATTTAAAGACAGCTCAGTCTAGGACCTTATTTATTTGCTTCAAATAACCTTCGGTTTTTTACCCAATACATGGTTTGTTTGAGCCCCAAAGCCAGGTTGTTTAAATCAGTACAGACACCAAAGCTTGAAGAAATAGAGAAAGCCCACCCACATGGCAACAAGTCTAAATTTATTGTGCTGTAGGCCTAAGCATGTTTGCAGAATGAGAAGCACTGTAACACTGAATGTGATAATTATCTTATGATAATAAGCGATTTCATCAACATGCTTGTGATTCAGATATGGTGGAAACTGGAATCTATCAGTTATTAGTTGTACAGGTTGACTTTATAGTGGAAAAACTACCTTTTCCACACAAAATCTAGAAATTGTTTACAATAAATGTTGGTGTTAATATGACAAGTGTTTAAGTATGGGTGATATGCATGTATTTAAATCAGCTGTGGAGAGCGCTTTGAAATAAGTATGACATGACATGTTAGGTCATGTTAGTGTTCGTGACATGCTAGGACATTTTGGTTTCTGGTCAAGTTAAAACATGTCTTCTTCACCCAATTCATATGCGCATTCAGCATCTTGTGGGGGTTGCTGTTTCATCCTTTTATTTTCTAGCACAATCAGTTAATGGAAATCACTTTCGTTCATATTTGTTGTTTCGTTAAAAGCATTATTTTCTCCAATGGAAACCACAAAATGTTTAAGTGGACTTGAGGAAAATAACTTCCTCCGAAATCTACACCCTACAATTGCTTGTTGAACCATTAAGCGGCCCTTTGATATCTGTGGCTGCAGTTGTATTGGCTCCATCTCAGTTGCATGCTGTTTCCTGCAGCCCATGGGATCAGAGCGGATGGAGATGCGAAAGAGGCAGATGTCGGTGCAGCAGGAGTCGGTGGCGGGCACCACAGCACCGGTGCAGAACGAGCAGCCTGGCCAGGGGAACCGTGGCTCCAATGCCTGCTGCTTCTGTTGGTGCTGTTGCTGCAGCTGCTCCTGGTAGGAGTTGTTTCTTTCGTTACACTGCTAATGTGAGATCTTATCTAACAAGGTTAATTTCGGACCAAACTAATGGCCAGGAAATCACTGTATTATAAGAAAATAATTGCATCTGACAAGACTCTTCCTTATCTTCTACTACAGTAAATATACCTGGAATGATGCTTAGATGTGTTTTTAATACTATTTTTGTTCATTCTACATGTAAAGTATTATGTAATGTTTACTGAAGTGTCTGAGATCCCAAGATATCTGCTTTGAAAACCACCAGAACTCATGACATTCTGGCTGTGAGTTTATAATGAGCACCAGTTGCAGTTATAAACTGAACAATGAGCAGGTGAAAGCTACTCCAAGGTTTCCTAATGCCTACTGTTAGGTGTCTTGGGATCATGATGTGTTTACTACATTGCAGTCTCACTGTTAGGAATGAAGACAGAGAAGAGAGGAACCGGAGAGCCTCATATGATTTTAAAGCAGAGGGGAATGTGGACTTCGAAGAAAGGTCAGTCGTTTTTACAAGAAAAAAAACGGACATATTGGCTAGCTACAATGTTATTATAATTAGGTGTGATTTGATATTCATATTTAAAAAAAAAAAAGTTTAATTACTATAGTTTTGCCAGATGAGAAATTACACAATAAAATAATCAATATTTTTATTTAAATGAATTACTATTGTTCTGCAATATGCAACTTTCTGACAAATTAGACCTAAAATATTTTTGCTGTAACAGTATTTCCTGAAAAAACATGTTGCTGATTCGTTTGTTGCCAAAATTGACTAAGACCCCTCTGTTTTTTGGCAGTCTGAAACCGACTGCGGAGGAGGTCCTCTTGTGGGGGCAATCTTTCGACAAACTGATGCACTGCCCCACTGGAAGAAGTGCCTTCCGGCAGTTTCTGCGCACTGAGTTCAGTGAGGAAAACATGCTCTTCTGGTTAGCCTGCGAGGAATTCAGTAAGGAAACCAATAAGAGTGTCATCGAGGAGAGGGCGCGGATAATATATGAAGACTACGTCTCTATCCTCTCACCCAAAGAGGTGAGAGTATGCATCAGCCCGTCTATGAACAACCTAATCACATTTCCTGTATAATGATAGTGATTAATATTCTTGATTTTTGTGCCCTTTTTTCAGGTGAGCCTCGACTCTAGAGTTCGAGAGGTTATAAACAGGAACATGTTGGAGCCATCATCCCACACGTTTGACGATGCCCAGCTCCAGATATACACACTAATGCAAAGAGACTCATATCCACGATTCATGAACTCGCCAGTCTACAAAACCCTGCTCAAGACAGTCCCTGAGCAGTTGGTGGAATCTTAGATCTCTGTGATCCCGGTCGAATGCCCCCTCCCTATCTTTTGTTTGTTACCTTTTCTTGTGTAGAATACGTTTAAAAGGACCTCAGCGTGGGTCTTCCCAGGGATTTTACCGCTATAGCGATCTGTACCTGAAAAAAAGACGCTCAGGTCTCCAGGTCACTGGATTTAAAAAAAAAAAAATTGTCTCAAATTTCCTGAGGGCTCTACACCACAAGTACTGCTACAGATCAGTATAGCAAACGATGCTCCAAAGGATTATCAGTGCGTTTAGATGTTTTAAAGAAAATAATCTATTTTATTTGTGTTGAAGTTTTTTTTTTATTGTTTTTAATTCATTTTTTTTGTATCAATGTTCGAAAGAAGATGTGATACCAATCATGGGCTATATACAGTATATACAGTAGATATATTTATGAATTTATATTAGATTTCTTCAACCTTTTTTTTCTCGTGTTATAATATTTAAAGAAAAGGGAATTATGGGTAACAAGAATTGCCCGCTTATGAAAAATGCGTATGAGAATCAAAGCTCAAGTCAAGGCAACACTTCAGCTCTACTCACAGGACCGCCCTGTTGTAAAAAGTATTGTTTCAGCTACTTTATCAAATAATTCCTATTATAATGACTTGGCATCTCCAATGAGAAATCATCATTATCAGAAAAAAAAAAAAAATTTAAAAGTGTAATCAAAGAGATAATTATTGTAAGGGGGAAATATATTATATTTAAAAAGGTTGCACTGTATCATGGATAAGAAATAAATATTATCATAATGAATGAAACGTATTTAAATCAGTATTCAAAATCAAATAGCATATATCAGACAGGTTAGTACAGTTATTTTCTCTGCCTTATGTACTGCTAGAAAATATCAAGAATTTATTTACAGAAATATCATCAATCTGTAAGTGTTTTTCTGTATCATAGCATTCATTCATTCCCATGCTACATTCTGAACAAGCAGCTAAGAGTTGGTTGGGCATGGCAACTATTCCATGCATGTACTCAACCCAAAGACACTATAAAGACTGAAAGCCTCATTTGTGTACAGTATGTAGAGGTAGTAATATTTTTACTAATGACCTCAAATAGAAGAGATTTAACATGCAGGTATTATACTACAGTATCAAATGTGCTTTAGATCTAAACATGAGCCCTGAATGGGAAGGGGCAGGTTTTATTGCTAGGACCCTCATAAGTAGATGACACCAAAGTAGCCAAGTCCAGTAAAACTGTGCGATTAGCTTTCTCTCCAATACAACCGACTAGAATTGGAGCTGCCAAGTTCTTACTATATTTTTAGTTCTGTGAATTACTTTGTTGCCTGACTTTCATGTCGCTCAAAGACAAGATCCTCACGCGGGGAAGTGCCTTGACATTCAATTTTGTGGCATCTCTTTTTTGGCAATAGTTGATTTAAACTCTTGCCATACATACAGTACGTAGACTCTGGGCCTTTGATCGGTTGATGAGATGACTTGTCCTGCACGGTGATGTCTGAATTGAACTATTGCACTTCATTTGCCTCTAGTTTTGGAGCGAAAAACACCATTGGTTTTGTCAAGTGCTGAAGTCGCACATTTAAGAAAGTGGGTCTGTTTGTTGGTTAGTCAGGTACAATTCATTAAAATGATTGATCTCAGTCCAGACATACATCTGCCAACATGTATTTCATGGTGGTGCTTCTACAGACTAACTTAATATGAAATGTGCAATTGATATGTGCAATTTGAGCTGATGGATTCACCACATAGATCAACCTCAAACACAATCTAAGCCAATGGTTTGGAGTTATACTGCCTATAAATCTTTTTGTCTTTCTTTGTCTTTTTTTTTTTTTTTTCTGTAAAGTATACAAAAAAAGTGTTATTTTCCAATCAGTTTACATAAAAATTATAAATTTTTTAATTATTAATGTGAATGTTTACAGTAATCAGATTAGTTTTTTTGTTTTAACGAATTGAGAAAAAATAATGATTTGTGGGCATTTGGAATCTTTAAGATACAATAAAGCACAATAATTTTAAAATGTGTGATTGTTGTCAGAGCTGTGGAATAGTGGATTGACATATATGCCATATATGAGCTTGTGGGACCATAAATAAATAATTTTAAATAATAGAAAATATATATACAATATATACATAAAATGATGTTAATCAAAAATATTTATAAAAATACATTGATATGATTTGCAGGGCATGCATATAAATGTATAATCAAAAAGTTTTTTTTTTTTTTTTAGAAAATCACCAGTACCAAAAATGGCATTTTTTGATCTATATTTAATGTGAATGTTTACAGTAATCAGATTAGTTTTTTTGTTTTAACGAATTGAGAAAAAATAATGATTTGTGGGCATTTGGAATCTTTAAGATACAATAAAGCACAATAATTTTAAAATGTGTGATTGTTGTCAGAGCTGTGGAATAGTGGATTGACATATATGCCATATATGAGCTTGTGGGACCATAAATAAATAATTTTAAATAATAGAAAATATATATACAATATATACATAAAATGATGTTAATCAAAAATATTTATAAAAATACATTGATATGATTTGCAGGGCATGCATATAAATGTATAATCAAAAAGTTTTTTTTTTTTTTTTAGAAAATCACCAGTACCAAAAATGGCATTATTTGATCTATATTTGCCATTTGACATGTAAATAATGAATCCAAATATTCAGAATAACCCCAGGGATTTCAGTTTGGTCTTCATTTACAGTGGAGTGTAACCGTGCTGCCTACTCGCTCTCTGCTCTGGAGAGGACGCACCTGGGAACCTCACAAAATAACCTTGAAGCAAGTGTCCTCCCCATTTAACAGTTTCTAAGGGCTAAAGTTAGTGTATATATAAAGCATTAATGTAAACATCTTTTCTTATTAAAAATGGGCGAGTTGTTCTGCTTATCTTACTGTAAATGATTAGCAAAGATGCAGTGGTTTTAGGATGATACAAGCCTCCTGTTTTCCATTTGCACAAAAGCACATCAAGAACAACCACCAAAGGGCTGTTTGTTATTCAGATGAGACATTGCTAATGCAAGGGGCTTATTAGGACATCAAGGCGGTAGTGGATACTACAGCAAAATCATTTGAGAAGAGAGCGATATAAATTCACTAAACTGAGCAACATGTCATCTGGACGCAAGGAAAGTACTATCCACTTTGTATTGACTGCCGATGTCAAATGTAACATTGCCATGACTTATCTAATATGCTGATGTATATATATATATATTTATTTATTTAACAACACATTATCTCATTATAAATCTGTTTTATGGGAATGCTCTTTGTTGCTTGTTAAATGATTAGCTTTTTTATTTTGGAGAAAAGCTCAGAAAAAAAACAAACATGACCTCTACCAAACAAAACAAAACATAACATAAAAAAAATAGATTATGTTATGGATGGGACTCAAATATTAATTCAGATCCCTATCATGCACAAAAGTTATTATAAAAAGCTGTTGTAGATAATACTTGGACCCAAAAGAGGCCTACATGTATGAGCATGAAAGAGTTTAAGATTTATTTATTTTTATTCTAAAAAAAAAATAAAAATAAAAAAAAAAATCACTTAAAAAAACAAACAAAACAAGAACCTACAGTGAACTAAGACTATCCATTTGCTTGTAAATATGTTATGAGCAGCAAAAAAAAAAAAAAAAAGTCTCAGATATATAATGTGGTGTCTTGTTAATATGACGTATAAAAATCATAAACACCATCAATCTTTAAAACATTTTACTCCTGGAAGTAAAAGCCATGTACACAGTAAAAATGTGTAAATCATGCATATAAATATGTATAATTCAGAGTGCCAAAGAAACTCAAAGTCGCTTCCAAATGAACGAGGTTAAAAAAATCTCGAGCCGTTACCAAAAGCAAACATATGCTAAAAGCATTTTATTTGAAAATGGGCAAGTCTGTCTAGGAAAATTAAATATTTTTGACTAGCTTTCATTAGAGCAAAGCAAAACTGTCTAAATATGAATGTTGTATGTCGTCAAAATGTTTAACTACATATAAAAAGTGATGGTAAAAGAAAACAGAAATTCGACAACATTGATCATAGTCCAAAGGCCTATGGCCTAGCTATACGTCAAGTTAAAACACAGGACATGAGTTTGGACCATTAAAATAAAACAAACAGTTGAGTGTGGCCTTTGTACATCAGGTGCGCCAACAAATTGTTGTCCATGATACAGAAACGTGGTCCTGGAATTTAGCTACATCTCCAAACACAGAGAACAAACCCCAACTTCAGCAGAACTGTGGAAACAGATTGAATAGAGACAGCGTTAATTACATTTGTCTTGTTTGTGGATAATATCAATTTATCAATGGATACAACAAAAGAAAATAGCAAAAGAAAAAACATACCTTCCACCTATTTCCACATTCAGTGCAGAAGACGAATGTTGTCATCGGTTCATCAGCACTTCGAGTTTGAACCTAAAGAAAGTTGTGTGTTTATAAAATGTATAAATAAAAAACCCTACACTGACATTCATAAACATTGTCTAGGATTACCTGGGTGTAGGTACACTTCTTCTTTTTGCACTTGCCACAAGTAAACAGGTCAGTCTGGGTGCCCCCAGAAGTGGCCACCTGGTGGTCCCTGATGGCTTCTTTGGTCAGATTCTTACGCATCTCCTTCAGCTCATCACTTGCCATTTCCTGTTGGATTTAGATTTCCACAATGTCAGTATGAGAGAGAACATGTTTCTATAATTAGTACACAATGTTAAAGTGAACTGGTTGTCACTCACCTCTGCTGTCATTTTTGCTATGCGGTCTGGACTCACATTCCCACACAGCACATTCCTTCTCAGGTTGGGATTCTTTGCATCCTTAAGATTGGATATTCGGCTTCGTACGCGATTCTTGTATTTCATATCAGTATTTTTGAACTCCAAAAAGATACGTGCAAGTTGATCAAGGAAATGCATGTGAAATTTAGTATGCTGACAACTAGTATTTTTTCAGACTTTGCTCACATTTCAATAACAATTGCTACTTTTTTGGGATGAATATGAAAAGGATATATTCTTCTATCTGAGCTCCAAGTTCATCGCAGTCAGCACCAATCGCAATGTAATCATCTAAAAGAAAAAGACAACACTTTAACCATTTAAAAACAAGCAAAATGCAAATATATATATATATATATATATATACTGTATATATATATATATATTAGGGATGTCAACGATTAATCGATGATCGATTAATTGACGATAAGAGATGCAATCGATTAAAGCTATCGATGGTCGATTAAGCAATTTAATTTTGGGCTGCGTGCGGCTCATGCGCAGCTGGATTCAAAACAGCAATTAAAAGGCGCTGTGACTGACACTTGACTACACGTTTTCCCAGAGCATTCAATGATGGCACTAAACGGTGATGCCACAACTAAGAGCATCCTTCACGAGTTTCTGCATGGACCTAACTATAGCCTAGGGCACAGGTTTTCAAGCCCTGGGACAAAATGGGATGCTTTAAGGAAAAGTTTGCTTTATTTTGCAAAAGCACAAATCTTGTTTTTATTGTGAGTGTGCAAAAATAAAAGTAACCACTTCTGCGGATTATATCTTACTCCAAAAATTGTGTTTTTTATGTTTCAACTGTTCGATCGCACCGGCGCCTCGTGGGCACACACCACACATATTCTAGCAATTCAAGCTTACATCGCAGTCTGTTCATTATCAAAATAAAATACAGTCAACCAAACATATAAAAGGTTACACTGGTCTATGAATATGTGCCGAATGAGACGTGAGTAATAACCTCCAAATACATCTATAAAAACCCGCGATCGCTCCGTCTCGTATGCACGCAAGCATGCACTGTCACGATCTAATGCACTGTAAATGCCACTACTAGCAAATTTTATTCAAACTAAACCCCCTTTAATTCGGGTGAGAAAGCAGGGTTTTTTTTGAGTGGCTTTTGCACATCCTGTCATGCCGGTGACTGCGTGCTGCTGCATTAAAGTTAACGATTAATCGATTAAGTTATCGTTAATTTAAATGACAATCGATCATGGAAATGATCGAAAATTGACATCCCTAATATGACTGTACCTCTGAAGATTCTGACTGTCTTCAGAACATACACACACACATACACACCCCTTGAAAAGGTATAGACCATAAACATATATATATAAACATATTCAATTTCATATGAAAGTAATATGACAGTCTAAAAATTACACAAAAAGAAATTATTAAATTGATATATAATTAAAGAGTCCAATTAAATTAGTATTAATCAAAGTATTCCATGCATTTTGCACCATTCACTCAAGTTTGAATGTACGATTTATAATTCAGAAAGATAACAAAATTAGTACCAGGTCTAAATACTCTTGGCAAGACTTAGCAAGGAGAAAAATGTGTGCACAGAAGAATTGCCTGCCATGACTTGCCTCCTGTTTGCAAAGCACTTGACAGCATCTCCCTGCACTTGATACGGACTGAGTCAGATGTGCCTGGTGCTCGTGGGAAAGTGGCTATCAGTGTGTTGGGTGTTACATCGACAGACTCACTCTTACTGCTAGAATTACTGCTTGAGCTGAGAGAGAAGAAATAAAGAGACAGAGGAAAAAGGAATAGAAATCAGAGGATGAGGAAGTTAGATCTATAAAGCCTTATTTAATGAGCAATGTGATTATTTAAGTGGAAAATAATCTTATGACCATTAAAATGGTCTTGGTACCTCTCCTCTCTGGGCTCCGGGCTGGCTTGAGATGGTGAAACCACTGGTGTTGTGTGTTCCTTCTTTTTCTCCTCAGAGTTCTTTTCCGCAGCAGGTTCATCTGGATGTCAAAACCACTCGTTAGACATTTCATCAGTGTAATACTAAAAATTATCAAAAATTGACCTATATATATGTGTGGTGACTCAAAATCTTGTAAAAAAGAAAACCTGCAGTTGCTACCACATACAGGCAATTACTGGTATTACAACAACACAAACCCATCATGACTTATATTAATGTTACATAAGAAACTAAACGAGTAGTTTGAAATAAATTATTCAGTATTATACATTATATTATACACAAAGCCCCAAAAAGTATTTAGACACATAAGGCCCACTTTAAAAATGTGTGTGCAGTGCAATGACTGGTTTAATACTTGATACTTCTAACATAATGGAATTCATACTTTAATTGCAGCTTAAGTGTCTAAATTAAATATAAGCATGCTGATACAAGCATTATATGACCTCTTAATAACCAAGAAACTACATATGGGAAATTCAACCAATCTGTAAAATTGGAGGAAAAACTAATAAGAAATGCTTACAGCATTTTAAAAAACACTCCTTGCTCACACAGATTCAAATGAAAAAGCTAATGTTATTTGTTGATTACACTTACCAAGCAATTTCTTCCAGGATTTGATCAAGGACTTGGCCAGTGAGGTTACTTCATCGTCTGTGCTCTGCTTGCGGATGGCATTGACCGACATCCCGATCCTCGTAGACTATTCATAAGAGAAGCAGTAGAAATCTCTCGTTAAACTGTATTTTAGCACCGAAGCGCGAATGAGGAGCCGTGAACAACAGAGTAAACATACCTGCAGAAGCTCCAGGGTCATGGGTATATTCTTTAATTCCTTTAGTAAGTCCAGTGCACCGGCCTAATAAAAAAACACGGCTTACTAAAACACATTTCATTACGATACACTGATAGAAACTTTATGGGAACTTCAATAACACATAAGCATGTTTACAGAAACGTCAACATAAGTTACTATGTAGCATAACACCTACCTATCCTCACTTTTACGTCCACGATATGGGCAAAACATTGCTTTATTATATATTTTTTTAAACATACTGAACGCAGGAGTCCGTCTTTTTTAGAATAACTTAATTTGCATTACCGCCTCCCGCTGACTGACCCTGTGCATTTATCCGTGCTAACAGCTAATTTCCCCGCTAAGCGTCGAGTTTCTTAAACAATAAACTAAACCACTATATATGTCTCTCATTTAAGCATTAACCACTAAATCTATTCGAAAAACAGATCCTCAGTTTCGCTGTAGATGATTAAATCAGTTCTTCTTCGTGTGTGTAGCTGTTAGCTTGCTACGTAACTAACGTTAGCCTCGTCTGATCCGAGACATGAAATTCATTCATGACAAAACACCTCACCCCGTTCTTCTTCTGTGCCATTTTATCCATATTTTTTGCGATCCGGATGATCTCTTCCTCCTCTTTCTTACCCATTATTGATGTTTAGTGGTCAATATTAAATTTAAACGGAGTTTAAATTGATAAAAACGTAGAACACCACACAACCTGCGGCGAACGCAGCAGCTCTCCCCCTCTGGCAGGAAGGCGTTTCTATGAAAAGCCTAGACATCACTAATCAACCCATTGACTAGAAGCGCCATGGATCAATCAATCGACGTAAAGCGCAGGCAACACTAATCGAAGAAACGAACGCGCGTCACACTTGAAGCATTCTGAATGAATGCATTGCATCTAGTTTATCCTTACACCACTTGAAATTGACACACATAAGTGATTCAAATGTTATAAACAAGATGTCAAATATCTTGAGCCGTATGGTGGAGCGATTTGGTAGTGATTTGTGCTGAAAGTACTGTGTGGTGAGATTCCAGCAACCTCTGTTTGTAACACTAGAGTGCGCTAGTGTTTACTACGACGGTAGTGCTCAGAGTCATGTTTTTATAATCAGTGAGGATATATTACAAAATCAGTTCTTTTGGCGCGCAATTTCGAAGTATATTGATGTAGCAGTGGGCTATATGTTTGTTGAGTGCCTCCAAATGTTGGGAATGAGCTGAGGCTGACACGAAAAGGCAATAGATTAGATAGTAGTGGATGCTGAAATACCCCAGAAAAATGAGAAGCTAAAACTGTGGAAACTACAGAACATATGGTGTTTCTGTTAGTCTAATGCCTATAACAGTAGTTTGCTTGAATGTATAAAGAGTAGGCTAGTGAATATTGTGGAAAGTTTTACTGTGCATAGGCCGCTTTTTACATTTTTCTTTTTCTTTCTTTCTTTCTTTCTTTCTTTCTTTCTTTCTTTCTTTCTTTCTTTCTTTCTTTCGATAACTCTCAGTGTATAAGCCCTGAGTTAGAAAGTTTATCCGTTTTTAGATCCTCGCGGGTGCGGAACCTAGGTATTCTAGTCGACCAGCATTTAAAATTTGATAAACATATCTCTTCTGTCATTGGGTCCAGTTTCTATCAGCTTTGTGTACTGTCTAAAATGAAAATGAATTGATTCAATCTCAAATTGCGCGTCTTCAGCGGTCCCTCACGTTAGGCTTAAGCGTAGAGGGGAGCGTGCATTTGCGGTGGCAGGGCCACGACTCTGGAATACCCTTCCTTTAGAGATTAGAATGGCCCCTTCTTTGTCTGTTTTTAAGTCCTTGCTAAAAACTTATTTGTTTTCCTTAGTGTATTGACTACTGTGATATGGTCATTTTTAAACGTGCGGTTTTAAATTTTTGTCTGGTTTGTTCTCTGTGTATGTGGTAAAATTGTTGCTCTTCTGAAAAGCACTTTGGTCAGCCTGGTGGCTGTTGTATATGTGCTCTACAAATAAAATGAACTTGAACTTGAACTTGTGTTCACTTTTAACTGCAATGTAATCAAAGTGTTTGATTAATTGTCATTTGTAACTAACTGCATGATTCTTACTGAACATTTCTGCCAAAATCACCACTAATAACATACTCCTAAATGTAACGTACAAACTTAATATTTTCTGTAAAGCTTCTTTGCAATGATTGGTATCGTGAAAAGCACTATAAACTTGAATAGCGCAAATAAAACTTGAATTTAATTGAATGTAAAAATGAACACAGAAGTCGTCATTTACTCCTGACATCTGAGCTGCTGAAGACGGCTTGATTTTGTTTTTGAAGTGACTGTGCCCCCAATCTACCTAAATGCATCTATGTTCCCGCAAATCATTTGTGATCCAGCTTCACCAACAGAAGGGAGTATAAGTTTTTTTTTTTTTTATGAATCTTTGCAAATCGCCTTTCCTAATAATGTGCTAGTTAGCAAGATCTGCGACGAATCCGCATTTACAATCCGCTAAAGTTTACAGTCTCGTGAGAACGGCTCCGCGCGGAAGTTGAAATTACAGAGGAGCAATGGGAGGCAGCCCTTAAACAGATTCATGGCTCATCAGTTTGTGCAAGACATGGACTCATACAGTTTAAAGTAATACATCGTTTACACTGGTCTAAACAAAAGCTCAGTAAGATATTCCCAAATGTAAACCCTTCATGTGGGTCCATATATTTTGGAGCTGCCCAAAATTATCATCCTACTGGGGAAGTATTTTTCTGACATTGTCAAGAATATTACAAAGGCCAATTGATCTAGATCCCCTGATGGCGGTTTTAGGTATTGTTGAATCTGAGATAGCTAAAAACAGGGCTGAACAAAATATGATTTTATTTGTTTGTCTACTAGCACGAAGATTAACATTGTTAAACTGGAAACAGAAAGCTGCCCCCACATATATAAATCTAATGAGGGATATAATGAAACATTTGGAGCTCGAGAAAATCAGATTCTCCTTAAAAAATAAAGAGGAAAAGTTTTCTGAGATATGGCAACCTTTTATAAATTACTTTGGTGATATTGATTCTACGGGAATTGGTTGAATTGATCCATTGAGATAAATGCTTAATTGAGCTAAGAAGAGGATTGAATTCATACTTGAGGTGTTTATTGGACTAATGCCCCCACTTTTGTTTTATACATATTGTCTACTGTTGTTTTCTCCGTGTCACTTTTTTCCTGTTCTGTAATTATATGTTGGATAGTTATATGTGAGATGTGAGTGAATATGTGTTGGTTTATATGTGTTGTTATGGTTTTGATATGTTTAAGAAAAATTTTTTTTTTTTTTTTTACTGTTCTGTAATTATATGTTGGATAGTTATATGTGAGATGTGAGTGAATATGTGTTGGTTTATATGTGTTGTTATGGTTTTGATATGTTTAAGAAAAGATCGAACAAGTAAAGCATTAAATATATATATATATGACCTTCTGTTATGAAACAGGATGTTGATTTCATACATGTCCACTGTAGAGGACACCAGGACTTAAAGCATGTTTATTACACATTTTGGGAGACACAACAAATGAATAGAGAAAAAATGATGTATCAATATTCCTATTGAATATTAGATATTATTATGAAAATCTAGCTAATTATTACTCCCATTATTGCACTTATTTGTTCATTCTATGTTGCCCCAAAAACACATTAATATGCAAATTAGATACAGTTTATAGATACATTGTATATAATGGAAAAACTCGTTTATGGCCATTTTACACACATTTTTCATAAAGAAAAATGTTTTTTAAAAATATCTTTCATAACATAGTTGAGAATCATCTTTATATAAAGTTTGGTATAAAAAATGAAAATTGATTTGTGATTAAAACAAAAATCCCACTGGTTTTGCATTTTCATGTCTATTCATGTCTTTTTATTTCTTAAAAAACAGGACTTTTTAAAGTCCCGATGTCTTCTACAGAGGACATGGCATAACATATGAATAAAATATAATTTTTTTAAAATGTATGCTCTAAACAATGTAATGACATGACAAAATACTAAATTCACAAAATTGTTTTTTTCCTGGTAGTCAGGAAGCTATTTAAAAAAATGTATGCTCTAAACAATGTAATGACATGACAAAATACTAAATTCACAAAACAGTTTTTTCCTGGTAGTCAGGAGGATATGTGTAGATATTAGAATATAATGCACAAGGGTAATGATGTTCTGGACTGTGGGAGGCTGTGGCCTTTTTCTGGTGTAGCTGAATATGCAGACAAGTCGTTTTCCAAAATCAGCCTATAAATTGTCGTCCTGACTTCTCAGTGGGATTTCAAAGATCAAGCTTAACACTTTGCTTGTAAATTTCAGACTTTCATGCTGGAAGGTTTGTCATTGCAACATCATTAATTATAATAGACATAGAAATAGAACGGAGTAGTTAATCAATTTAATAGATGAAAATTAGTTCTAAAGTAGGATTCAGATTTCAATAAATAAATAGGTATGGCCTTATATCAACATATTATTGGGTAGGCTGTATGACAAGGTGTAGGGGAAGTGAAAGAAATAATTCTATATATAAATATGTCTTTTGCTATCAATAATATATTGGTATATTGGTCCTGCTGGTTGTAACACTGGTTTATATAAAATTAATAATGTTCTGAAATTTTTGGTAAGTTTCATTTACATATCTAAAATCTAAAGACAAAATTTACTATATAGTATATACTATATAGCTATACTCAGGCCTTATACAATGGATATGTGAGATTCTATTTAAGACTTTTCTGGTTTTATATGTTTTACATTTTTATTTAAATAAAAAAAAAATGTATATAAAACTAAGTATATATATTTTGTCAGTTACTAAAAGTACTTTGCTTTTAATATTATTGATGTAATTGAAATGCGTTTTGTCACTCTATCCCAGTGCTTGCTTGTTATTAAATAAAATCCCATGTCTGTTACTCTCATGTGTGCAAGCCTCTAATGCTTAGAGATCAAGACAACGTGATTCTACATCCAGTGAATTTGTTTTGCCCTAACGAGTAACAAAACCAATAATTATTATGGCATGTTTTGATAATTGCAGCAATAATGCACCCTACACTGCTCTGAAACTCAACTAGTTATAGAACAGAGTAAGAGCTTGATCAGTGAGTGAAATTGTTCTGTTCAAACCAAACTGCTTGAAATTTCCCTAGAAACACTGCAAGGCTAATCTCCACCCCATGCTGATAAGGAAATCCTATAAAACGACCTGAGACATGACGGGGAGCCTTGAGATGACTAGAATCTGCTGAATATCAATGAACAATTATCAAACAATTTCTCATTATGAAGAAAAAAATAATAAAAGTTAAAGAATGAACAGATTCAGTAAGTTGAGTCAACTCTTATGCTGTACATATCTATATCACTGATTGATTCATGTGATACAAGATTATCATCACCCCAGATGTAATGCACTAAGAACTGATGTTGCCCTGCTGTAAACCAATCACAATCACAATATTCCTGCTGTGCTTCCGTAGTCACAGTTATGCTCCCACTGAGAGACACGTTTTACCAGCTGAGACGTCCCTTTCCCTTATAGTCAGCTGCAGCATCAAACCTCTCCACTTCACCCCACTCTAATCCCTATTAACAGAGGCCTTAAATCTGCTTATATCTCTGCAAGAAATTAGAAACACCTTCAGCCATCTGCTGGATACCACGCTAAGCAGAATAGATACTTCATGTCTCATTATGTTTAAGTGAAAACCACTAAAACAGCATATATGAATGTAATTTGTTTACAGTCAGATGAGACAAAGATGCAGGTATTAGGCTATATAAACAGTTGAGATCAACCGAAAGGTTTGCAAGAGGTTGTTGCATAATCGTGATGTTTTATGTTTGTATATCATTCATTATTATGGTTATCCGTATTGTACTGTTAGAAACCTCCTAGGTTAAATATACAGTTTAATTATATGTTAGTGCAAATGCTTAGATTATACAAACAACCAGTTTAAAAAAGTTCTTTTTTTTTACATTTCTTTTAATATATGAAGGCTTAAAATGATAATATTCTTGATGCTGTCTTTCTCTAAAATGCTGTTTAATCATGACCAAAGATTACACAAATCGACCCGGATGCCTGCCGTCCCAAAATAGCCCGGATGAGATTCATAAGAGACAGGTCCCTTGGAACACAACCAGACCTGCCAGTGCGGGACATCAAGCACGCAGAGAACTGGTCCGGCAGCTAGCAAAGAGAAATGAAGTGACCACAAGGGCAGGAAAAATGGCAGAAAACACAGTGGTGGTACGAACACCAAAAAGAGTGACAGTGTACAATAACAGGGATCCGAGTATGAAGAGAGTAATTGTTCTTCATAAGAGAACAGCCCCAAATTTTCAAGCTCTTTTGGATTATCTTTCTCAAGTGATGCAGTTCCCAGTTGTGAAGCTTTACACAGAAGATGGCAGAAGAGTAAGTATATCTCCAGAAAACACCATTTTGGACACCATATATCAGAAGGTTAAATATAGCAAATAGTGGTAACTGTCAACCAGTTAAGGATCTGAACTGCTAACACTACAGCTGGCTTAAGTTACTGAAATAATTTTTCTTTATTTCACACATCACTGTGCCCTTCAAAAAGTATATAAATAAAGTTATTTAAAAAAAAATCAATATGTTCTAAAAATAAGTACATCAATTTTGATGCATTTTATGTAAACACTCAATTATACTACTATATCTTTGACTAACAGAAAAAATAAACTAAAATGCTGTGATATTACACTGTAGTGTTTTAGTTTTGTACAAAAGATTTTGGCACTGTTAAACAACTTTTTTACAATACCTGTCTTAAAATATATTTGAGACAGTTTTGTTTTGCCTTGTCATTGAATTTTTAGCCTATTAGGTATGTTTTGTGCAAGATTTTGACCTTTTTAGCTTTTAAGCTTCAAAGTATACTATGTCTTTGTTCATTACTCATTCCGTCAATCCTTGATGTACTAAGCCATGATGTTTTAATTCTTACCCCCAGCTGTGAGAGTACACTATAATCTTGTGGTGTCTTAAGGAATGTCACACACATGACTGACTAAAGCTCATGTGAGCTGTCAAACTTATGTCCTAAAGTTTGAACTTCTGAAAAAAAAAGTTATTTACTGGATGCACATGAGTCTCTTTTCTATTTATATAGGTTGAAGGACTTCCTGCCCTCATCTTGTGCCCTGGGATTGTTGTGGCAGCTGGTAACGAACCCTTCAGAACAGGAAACTACAATCTCCAAGCTCCCACTAAAGTCCATTCAAGGATATTTGAATCTTTGCATCCAACACAAACTGAGACACTATTACGTAAGCCCAAATTAGAATTTTTTTTTAGCACTTCAGATCTTACATTGTGATTTTCAAGTTTAATTGTTGATGTTTTTTTTTTCTTTTTTTCCCTCACCGTCTTCCATCTTCTGGCTTCTAACAATATCGGATCATTCATCCATAAGAAGAAAAAAAGTTTCCAGCTGGAACTATTTCAAGATCAAGGAATTTCTCTTTATCTTCTGAGAGGTTCATTGTAGAGCAGATCAATAAGTCTCTAAATGGAAATCTGACAGAGCAGAATAGAACAATGAATGAATCAATGGAAACTGAAGGCAGTCAGCCAATGGGATCAGACCAGATGGAGACTTGTGACTATACCAGTGGTGTGGAGCAGAGGAATTACCCCATTATGCCTATCGAAGATGACATTGAAAAATCATTCCAGGTCAATGAAGATGGCAGCATGACAGTGGAGATGAAGGTGCATCTTACTATAAAACAAGAGGAAATGATCCACTGGACAACTACACTGAGCCGCATTTCCGTTAATAACCAGCAGAGTGCAGTGTGCAATTCCAAGCCACAGTCGGGTGCAAACTCATTAGATGTAACCAATGACTCAGGTAAAGGGTCGAATGGACCTCACAGCCTAGATTCTAAAGAAATCAACACACTCGCTAACAAATCTGCAGCATTCATCAAAGAAGAAAGGGAATATTATGGCAGTGATGCATCTTCTGAAAAGCCTAAGTCCATATATAGAAGGCCACCCACTCCAGGTTCCAGACAACGAAGAAAAGAGGCCTCAGTCGAAAACATCAAAACCGTTTCAGAGACTGAAGTTCAGGAGAGTACAGTAGGTGCGTACTCATACATGGAGCGAACTGCACAGGGAGAGCTGACGGAGGGTTACTGTGTAGTCAGTAGCAGCAGCACAAGAACTGTGTCAAAACCTGGGAAAAGTGAATCAGGAGAGGTTAGGCAGAAAAAGTCTGACTCCTCCTTTAGATCCTCAGGTGTTGCACAGATTCCTCAGCTACAAAACAATGGGACGATGGGAATAACAGAGACTGTGATGCACAAACATGAATCACAGGGTACGTGTGACAATTACAATGCAAATACACAGGTGTATGTGGACAACAAGCCTGGATATCACACAAAAGCTTTGCCTCAAATTAAGCCAGGCTCAACAGACTCAGAACCCTGTTTGTCAAGTAATGATTGTGATGTAGATCTCACTTGGCAGTCCACAAGGTCCAACTCCCAGGATGGTGGAAAAGCTAATATGCTGTCATTGTCATCTGCCTGTTCAACACCTCCCAAAAAAATTAACAACAATCCATCCATCCTTACTGATGATGAAAAACAAACTTTGGCTGAGTGCACGTCAGAAATGACTGAAAAGGAAATTAAGCATCCAGCAGCAGTGATGGAACAAGTCTCTGATGATAAAAGCATTGTTAGTAATAAAAATAATACACCAAAGTCCAAAAAATCAAAGAAAAGTACTTCTTCTGAATCATCTGGATTTTGGAAAAAAAAAAGGGGCAGTGCTTCAGGATCTTCAAAAGACCTACAAATGACTTCAGACACACCAAGCCACACAGGATCAGAGAAAAAGACTAGCTCAGCAGAAAATGATAGACGTGAACACAAAGCTGTAAGAGACAAAAATAAGAAGACAAAAACATTTGAAAGTTCTCCAAAGATTAGAAACTTGAATCTCAATACTGAAAATCAAAGTCGGTCAGATAAAGATCTCAAGTTAAAAGATAAAACCATCAAAGACATTTCCCACAAAGTAAACACAAAGGACCACGACTCTCAGCAGCCTAAATTAAAGAAGAATACTTTAGACATTCAATCGCCAGCCCATCAAGCTTCCCCAATAAAGAGGCTACCAAAACAAAGGTCAATGAATGGTGTCAGATCAAAATCCTCTAAAGAAAAACAGGAGTTGAGTGAAAGTGTGTCATTGCCTGTGCTACAATTGTCTTCAACCAGTGTAAATCAATATGTTGAAAGCTGGCTAAATAAAATTGAACCAGAATCTGTGCTCTATGATGATGAAACAACCCATCCAGAGGTTGTACCAAGAGCAATATTCCAGATAGGGAGTGACTCCACTGATGGCTCTATTATTAAAAGTGACCCTGAAAAAGATAGCGTAGATGTTGAAGGCCCTTCTCTAGAAGATAATGCTGACGAGAGGCCAACATCTCGCCCACCTGTACAAATAAGGTGTGAGGGAGAGCCACCCGAGCCACAGAGGCCGACAGGATTTTGTAAATCGATGCCAATTTTGAGGGTACATTCTGAAGAGGAGGGTCTTGTAAGAATGCACAAGTCATCTGAGAACTTGGTTCCACCCGACCCTTCTGAGACATCACAAAGTACAGAGGTCAAAGTTAGGTCAGGCATGAAACCGGTTGTGCAACAGTTGTGTTTGTCTGTTCAGTCCATCAAGCGGGCGTTGAGTCAGACCCTCTTAACACCTTTGGAAAGAGAAAAGTCCAGTAGTCTCCCGGATTTTCCCTCTCAGGTGGCCTCTGCCTTTGGTTCTCCCTCGAGAGCTCTTCTGTCTTTCTTGTCACTGATGACTCTGAGAGATGGACTTTCAGTCCTCTACAAAGATGAATCACAAGCCAGCAACTCTAATGTCTGTCCAGAGGCCCTGCAGGTAATGCAGTCCTTGGAAAAAATATCCAATATTAAAGATGAAAATGAGCTAAAGGCCAGCTTGACCAGTCTTCAAAGTTCAACTTCATCCAAATTAAAACAAAGCTGGAGAGATTTCCAAGAGCAAAATGTCTTTGAAGATAGTCCGCCGCTGTCACCAAGATTCTCAGAGCAGGAGTTTGCTGTAGAAGTGGACTTAGAAGGAGAAACGGAAAATCAGGACAAACAGCAAAGTTTTTGTATAGAACAGTTACTGGATGAACTGAACATGCCTAAAGATCTTCACAGAGAGATTTCCTCTCTTGTTGAAGGAGAACTAAAGTATTTTAATCAAGCAGACTTAATCAACTATGATGATGCCACCAGTGAAATCTTGGGTAAAGAAAAGGAAAATGAAGATGGCTCCTTAAGTGGTAGTTTTGAGAAAGCTGCTGACATGAAAGAGGAAAAGGAGAATATAGGCCAAGATAATGGAAAAACCAATGAAGACATAACAAATGATCCAATGGAACCAGAATCTCAGGAACTGTGTTTAATTCAAGCTCATTCCCCTGACTCAGAAACTATAGAAGAGGACCTGGGTAATGAAGATTCTGGTATAGCAGTGCACATTCAATCACCTGAGGTTAATGGTAGAGATTCAAGTAAAGCAGAGGTTTTAGAAACATCTGATAACAACCAGATGAATGCAGAGAACATGCAAGAAAGGGTAATGTATGAAGACTCAGAATCTGAAAACAACGATGGTGAAGGAAATCGTTCTCCAACATCAGAACAAAAGATGACAGATATAGCTGTAGAAGAAGTTTCTGAGCTCTCTGATCACCAAGACAATATGTCTGAAAGCGAGGACAATGTAACGCCAGAGATTATAGAACAACGAAACACTGATGTTGAGGAGGAGGACACCATTCAGAACATCAGGGTAACTAGCGAACAATCAGATGCTTCAGAACCCGACGACACAAATGCCAAACGCTCATGTTCAGCATTAGAAACTGAGTGTGTGCCATTTTTAGACAGAGAGGCAACTGAGCTAAATTATGACAATCAATACAGTACAGTTGAGGACTGCGTCAGAGAGGAAGCTGATCTTTCTGATTTTGAGGAAATGATTAGTGATGGAGGACATGAACAAGAAAACAAGTCCATCTTATCAGAATGTAAGTCCATTCACTCAGAGCCTTCAGAGACATCTTCGCCTCATCATGATACAGAGGGTGAATGTAGAGAGCAAACATTAGAATCATCCAGCCAAGAAGATGATCGGGTGATGTCTCCAGATGTCAAAGATGCAGATCAACGAGAAGATGTGCTCAGATGTGTCTCAGAAGGTGAGGATCCTGATCCACACTGCAACAGCAGCCCTCAATATGTTAGTAATGATGAAAATGGTATGACTCCTGAAGCTGAATATGAGAAAATGCAGCAAATTGAAAATGGGCTTGTGGAAGAACTCGACATTAATGAGGTGGACCATGAGAGCTATGAAGTTTATAGAGTAGATCCAGATGCTGAACCAGACTCCTGTAAAACCTCTGATCATGAGGCTGTGGATGAGGATGGGACAGAAATAAAGCCAAACACAAGTGATTCCAAACACTGCAAAGTCCAGACATTAGAGAAAGGTAGTTTCACTAAAAAGGACAGTTCTGCTGAAGAATGTGATGTAGAAGAGGAAGACTATGTAGGTTTGCTTGATTCTCATAATAGCGTGAATGGTGTTAGACACTCGTGTACTGACACTAAAGATTCTGTGGAAGGGGAGTCATGCAGCAGTATGCAGAGTACAAGTGAGAACCAGTTTGAGAAAGCTTTGGGTATGGAACATGGCTATCATTACCTACTACATCCAACTGAGATCTCACAAGAGCTGTTAGACTTAATTAATTCGGCTTTGTTGTCCTCTACCCTGACTGTCACATGTGATTCAAATGGCAACCTCAGAATAGAGCCAGACAAATGCAAAATGAGGGAGATGTTTATGGCTTGCTCAAGGACAGATGATCAGTACGGTCAAAAATGTCTCCCGAGCCCGAATACATCAGATCTGTCTGATTACAGGCCTGAGACGTCCGACAATGGCGGGTACCAATCGCAGGAGCTTTTTACGGAGAGTGGAGAAGAGGAGGCGGAGAGGTTACGTATTTTTCGAGAAATCATAAAACAAAGTTCAGAGAAGCCAAAAAGAATAAATCATGTAAACGAGAACGGCTTGATGAAATCGTCTACATGGATGACAACAAAACCTACTCCCAGTCCAAGTTTAAAAAGCAGCAGTCTTGCTTCTTTTCAGGATACTAAAAGCGCAATCCAAGAGACACTGTCCCACAGTAGATCACCAAGCGATAAAAGTTCACTTGACGGAGACTCTGAGTCGGTACAGTGCATGGGTTTAAAAGATAACGTGGTCTCTGGAGAGGGAGTGCTGATTGATAAAGGCAGGTGGCTTCTCAAGGAAAACCACCTTATCCATAACTCTCCTCCTGCAACTATGGGAATGTATGGAAATGCAGATACCACATCAGCTGACACAGCTCAGGACAACAGGAGTGAGTATTCAGCCTACCCATATTGTGAGAACCAAGCCTCTCCTCTGGCTGTAATATCCTCTTCTGAGATGGAGGACATGGCTAAAACCCCTACACCAAAATGTATGTACTTTAATATGTCACATAGCAGTGACTCTGATCCTCTCTTGGATGCCCAAAGTGTCAATAATGGCAGCAGTGGAGGGAACGCTAGGAGAAACAAGGAACTTAAGGTATCTCCAATGGGTGAGTCTTCTAAAATGTGGGCAAAGAAAAATGGAAGTATGTCTTCATTCGCATCTGTTGAATTCAAACTGCCTGATGGGAAAGTTCATCCTCAGGAGGGGTTGCGATCTGGTACTAACAGATCTCAGAGTCAAGACAGTCGGAGAGTACAAGAGGAGGAGTCGAGGGAGGGTCTAAATCTCAGGTGTGGGCAACACTGCCCAATACTATAGTTCAAAAGGGAAAATGAACCAGCTACAAGCACTTCTATTTAAGGTATTATCCGATTTAATTTATTTGTAGTAGCTTATTTGCTTAAACTGTTTGAACAGCACAATGTAAAGGCCTACAGTCTTTAACTGCAGTGAAACGACTTTAATTTCCTCACTTTGGTGCCTGCTGGTCTTTAAGCTTTCAGTTTCAAACAGTTTTGGGTTATTTCATGTATTTTCATTTCACAGAGGCTATATTGCACAACTCATCTGATTTACTTGAACTTATTGAACTTCCTAAGTGGTATTTCTCATAGAGAAAAAAGAAATGAACTTAATTGTTGCATTTGTTTCCTAATGTAATTTCTTATTTGAATGGTGAATAATTTACCCTCAGCCCTAAAATATGCTTGTAAAAATCTGATGTACAGAAATCAATACGTGTAACGCAGGCAGCTGTCATCATTATCACATTAAATGTGATTATTTTTATTGTGCTGATATCAAATAAAATCGCATCACTTCTACAAATGATCTATTTTATTAAACTGGTTAGATTAATTGTATACATTTATATACAGTAGGTGTTATATACTTACTTCCTTCAGCACAAAAGTTGTTGTTTAATATACATGCAGACATTTTCCTCAACTGATTTGCATAATTAAAACGCACAGATAAAAAAAAAAAAATCAGAGAAATCAACCAAGAAAAAAAGACAGACAGCTCCTGGATCTGGACAAATTAGCTTAGTTCCCAAAACACTGTTGTTAAGCAGTGTGGGGTTTAAGGAAATATTGCCTGTGGAATGTCAACCAGCTGAAATTGACTTTATTTCCAGTGTATGGGAATTGTTATTGTTACGGGCAGAGAATTCAGAATCCAGTTGCAAGTGAAAAGTGATTTATTGTGACAATTAAATAGTGAAGCTGGGTATAATGTAACTGCCTATATCAGAGCCTAGACCACTGTGGCCGATGGATTTGGTAATGCAAATGGAGATTTAGTGAATGAAAAAAAGAAGAAAAAAAAAGAATATAATTATTCTAAATGGAAATATTGTTTGACATCTAACTTTGAAAAAAAAAAAATTTGTTGATGAGGTTTGTGTCATGACTTTTTTCTTGGGTGTTCATGTTGGAATTAATTGCAAATAACAATAAGTAATACAAGTTGGGTATTTCATGATGGGTATACTGAATGGTCCATGGAAAACACTGCGTTCAGTTCCATACTATTTCCAGCATTTTACAGCTGAGCTCCCAAAGTTTCTCAGCCATTTCATCATCTCTAGCAGCTCTGGTGCATCTTGAAGGTCTGCAGTTGCTTTAGAAAATGGGAAAGGAATAGACAGAAAAAACAATTCATTATGGGTTCCAGTCAGTTTATACGTGTTGCCTCTGGAACTGTATTTAATGCAGTATGACAAAATTCAATACCTGTAGTAAGCACCACTCTCTTTGTCTAATTCTGGTTGTACTGCACAGTAGATGGTAGTTTGTGCTCCCTGCACTGGGGACTTTGTGAAAGGTCTGAAAACCTTCCACATGATTAGAAGTCCGAGATTCATATGTCTTTTAAGTTCTGTCCGCACAATTCCTGGATGGACTGCATATGCCGTAACACCGGTGTCTGAAGATACAATTAATGATAGGCAAAAGTATGCCAAAATTTCCCATTCATTTTGGCCAAGGAGCGAGTGAAAAGGATATTGGCCAATTTACTCTGACCATATGCCCTCCTACTGTGGTAACTCCTCTCACTATTGATATCATCAAGTGCTATTGTGCCCCAACTATGAGCCATGGAGGAAAGGTTGATGAGGGGGCAGATCTCTTCAGC
>NW_015552545.1:685383-688835 GCF_001515605.1 Sinocyclocheilus anshuiensis
CAGGAAGGTTAACAGGAAGTGACCTAATTGACATCAATTATGTCACTTACATACAAGTTTACGTAATAGTACAAAAACACGATTCATATACCATAAGTCTGCACCATTAAACATGCAGCAAGTCAAGATTTTAAGCAAAGGTAAAGATATGTAAAGGAATATTATTGTTAAAATATGCATTATATGTTAAAAGAGGCATTAAAGAAGAGGTCTGTGACACACTGCGCTTGAATGAATAACACATGAAAAACACTTTACCTAAGTGGTTGACACCAAACTGCATCTCAAAACCATCTGCTGTCTTAGAGTAGGGACACATCATGATCCCAGCATTGTTAATGAGTATGTGAAGTGCTCTCTCTCCTCTGTAAAGAAGAGGGTTTTAATAATTGTTTTGGTCTGTTGTAGGAGGCACATTGGTATTTTTGAGTAAATTACTTTGTTAAAATTTTGTTGGATCAATTACACATTCAGATTTGGATGTAAAACTCTTTTATTAATCACTTACCATTGTTGATTACCTCAGCAAATTCTCTGATTGATTTGGTGTCAGATAAGTCTAGATTCCTGATCACTATGTTTTGGTTCCCTGAGTCCTCCATGATCTCTTTCTGTGCTCTTTCTGCTTTCTCAAGGTCTCTGCAAGCCATTATTATCCTGGCCCCTGTGGAACAACTCCAAAAACCATGACTTTTATAATTGGTATCCTAAATACATTTGTGTAACATACATTTCACGTTTTTTTTTTTACTTTTAGTTAGTTTCAATCTGATTTACATTACAAAGGCTGGTAACTGCACACAAGAATAAGATAAATGTGATACCGCGTTTTGCCAGGTCTCTTGCGGTTTCTTTTCCAATGCCAGTATTTGCTCCAGTTATAATGACTGTTCTGCCATCGAGTCGAGTGCTAGATGACCGCTGGCCACTGAACATTTCTCTGAGCAAATGCATCATAAATGTAAGTTAAAGGAACAGTGCACAAATTACAGGCTTTTCATTTTCAGGCGAACTTCCTTTAACAGTCATTTCTTAAAGGGGTCCTATTATGCTTTTTCACTTTTTCAACTTTAGTTAGTCTGTAATGTTGCTGTTCAAAAGAGATACAACAAATGGGCCAGGCCTTTTACAATGTACACATGTCCATTGAAACATAACAACTGGATTATTCCATTATAAACTCCATGGTGCACAAGAAAAGGGAATTAATCTCTTAAAATAAGAGAATGAGTAAATAAATCAATAAAAAAACTATGAAGGTAAAATGACGTCAAAAAGATTTGCATACGCAGGGTAAGAGTTGTGGAAGTGTAAATTAAATTTTCATGCGCAAGAGAAGCATAAGAGTAAATGGAGAGTCAGCCAGAGGCTCATTTGATTGGCTACAATAAGAAGGTGGCCCCGCCCTCCCCCTCACGCTTGCAAAACTCAGTTAGTGAGAGAACAATGCCAAAATTGTAAGCGCAGAGAAAAGCCTGCGTATGCAAATCTTTTTGACGTCATTCTACCTTCATAAAAAACAGTACATAAACAGTGGCAGATCTAAACTATCTGAAGTTTGTACCATACTCATGATATAAAATATGTCTGAACCAAATTAAAACTAAAATATTAATTACTGTAGCAGCAATAAATAAAAGTTGTGCCATAGCATAATAAATATATTCTTTTATGAAATGTTAGTAATGTCAGTTTAGTCAAAACAGAAATTATAAACCTACCTCAGAGTGTATATGTTGGACATCTTGCTTAAGGCAAAGATTCTCTAAAGACAACACATGACTTCCCTCTGGAGTTGTTAGCAGATACTGCACATAAAGACAGTGCATTGTACGGTTGCCAAGAAGTGCAAAGCAGATCACAATTCTGAAAACAAAATAACAAATTACAAACGCAAATGCAAGTATAAAAAACAAAATAACAATTCAGAAAGCACAACAACAATTCAGAAAACATTATAACAAGTCAGAAAACACAATGACAAATTCGAAAACAAAATAACAAGTCAGAAAACTCAACGACAAATCCGAAAACAAATTAACAAGTCAGAAAACACAACGACAAATCAGACAAACCGGAAGAGGTAGGTATAGTTTGAGACAGCGCCATTGGTTTGGGATTACTCACCGCTGACTGGACGAGACATCTGTCAATCAACGTATACAAGAAGAACCAGCCGAAGAACAGCAGAGTCGTGGTAGAAAGTTCGGAGATGGTATTAAAGTAGCTCAGTTTAAATGTATTGTATGAATTGCCCTTACTCTGGAATAAAAAATACAGGGTGTCTATTTACATTTAGTTAAAAGTGGCTGTAAATCATCAGCTCCAGTGGTGCAGATAGATAAGTGCGTGCCCTTGGGTTTTTGACGTGATCGACCCAGGTTCGATGCCGCCTTTTGCCGAACTTTCTTTTTCTCCCTTTTCAAATCTCGTATTAGCAATGGATTCTATTTACACTAAGTGAAAATAGAAGTATTTTTAGCAATATGCTGGTGGAATGACCTGCCCAACTTAATTCGAGCAGCTGAGTCCTTAGCAATCTTCAAGAAACAGCTAAAAACACATCTCTTCCATTTATATTTGACCCTCTAACTCTAGCACTCTCTATTGTAATTCTATTTTATCTATTTGTTGACTTGACCCTCTAACACTTGCACTCTCTATTCGTTTTCAAATGGTTGTTTTCTTTAAAAAAGGCCTCTAACACTAGCTTTCTCTATTCTTTTTCTATTCTATCTACTTGTTTTCTTTTTGTTATGTGTATGTATGTGTAAAGCGTCTGCTAAATGAATACATACATAAATAAATAAAAAGGGCTAAATATAAAAAAATTAAGTGGAATAAAGATTAGATTGTGTCCTTGATTAGCTTTTGATAAGATGTTGGTAAAATGTGTGTTGGTGTGAATGTTTGCTATTATGTGAGACAGTGACATTTTGTTTTTAAAAATATGAATTCAATAGTAATTCACACTCAAAATCCAGGAAAATGTTAGTTATGGAGGATGCCATTAATAAAGTAAAGTATTTTGAGCATGAATCACTATTGAATCCTTGTTACAAACTAAAAAGATTTATGCACCAAAACAAGACAACATAGGAGACAAGAGAGTGTGATGTTAACGTCCTTGTAGAATCTGCTGTATAAAAATATGACATAATAAAGCTAAAAAAAAAAAAGACATTTCTTAAATTGATTCTGGCATTTGATACAGGACATTACCATTCAAAAGGTTGGGATTACTATGATTTATTTTTTTTTTTTTAAGAAATGGATATTTTTGTTCTTCAAGGATGCATTAATTTAATAAAAATGACAGTAAATACATTTATAATGTAAAAAAATGATTTCTATTTCAAATAAATGCTGTTTTTTTGATTTTTCCATTCATCAAGGAATCCTGTCGCTGTATAATGGTTTCCACACTTCATTAAGCAGTACAACCATTTTCA
>NW_015552545.1:693297-710385 GCF_001515605.1 Sinocyclocheilus anshuiensis
GCAGCAAATCAGCATATTAGAATGATTTCTGAAGAATCATGTGACACTGAAGACTGGAGTAATTATGCTGAAAATGCATCACAGGAGAAAAAACTTTATTTTAAATTGTAAAATTATTTCACAATGTTAATGTTTTTTAATATTTTTAATCTGATGCAGTTGGTGAACATGAACAAAGAACCTTACTAATACAAATACTTAGAACAGTACTGTATATATCATATCAAAACAAGCACAAGCACACTTATGAACATTTGTTAATAAAATCATTTTTTAACATTAAATTAGTTTCTTATTCCTTTCCATAAAATGCAGTGAAGTATTTGTTTTCTCATTTACAGTGTACCAAATGTAGGCTACTTTTTAAACTTTTGTCCATACAATTTTGTTTAAACCAAAAGTTTACTTATTAAAGGAACACTTCCATGCTTGTGTGTGTGGTCTTAGGCTATATTTACAAAATGAATAGGAATCTAAGCCTAACAGTTTAAGAACAATCACACCAGGATACATGAAAAACGATCCACAAATGCAAGTTTATTTCAGCTGTTGTACTCAAATGATAACAACTAACAACAGACACAGTTTAAAGCATTGCAAGCTACAGCACAACGAACTGAAATCAAAGTAAGTTACAACTAGCTTAAGTGTGATGAATGTCTGCAATCATTTGCACAAAACGTGCAAACTAATAAAAACATTGTAAACTGTTACAAAATGATGAACAAATTTAGTTTAGGCATAGGTTTGTGCAACGCTGTAAATATATTTACCTTTTTTTTTTATTTTTCCATTAAACCTGCTGAGATACAAGGAGCATGAACTGAAATTCTCAGTCCCACTTGGTTCCACGCGCATGTCCTGGAAACTCATGAATATTCATGTTGGCTCCGCCCACTGAAACCGAAACACCGGCTGGCCTATGCAAATGTTGGTTGGGATTTGCCTCTTTTTAAGTGGTCTTTTACACGCACGAGAATTACATTAGGAGGAGGAAATAATGGTGTTTGAGGCTCACGGTATATCATTTCCATGTACAGAACTCTCATTATTCAACTATGCCAAGGTAAATACGGTTTTCTATTCTATGGCACCTTTAAAATAAGTGTGTGTAAATGATCAGTACTATGGAGCACACAAAAAATTATTTTAGATGTAAATGAAAATATGAAATATGAGATTTGCTCTTCTAAAAGAAAATGAAATATAAAGGTGACTACATGAATTGTAAAACTAGAGTTAGAGAGATAGAGAGAGAGAGAGAGAGAGAGACAACTTTTAAAACCCTTTTAATTTACACAATTTTTCAAAACATTACAGACAACACACAAAACAATTTTACCAATTAAAAAAACATAATTCCAAACTCGCTCAGTGTCACCGAAGCATCTCTCACACCCCACCTCATTTTGAAAAAAGGTACATTATCAGTTTGTTTGTAATATGCAATTTCAATAGCAACCCTAAATTCTACCAATTATTTAAAAAAAAGTCAACATATTTTTGTTTGCTTTTTGGTGTTTTCAGGATTGCTAACTTGAGAGAGATGGATGTATATGAGTTTATGGTGGGATTTTCCAATTGTTGTTTCAAACTGTAAAAAGCCTGACCCAGAAAAATAGGTTATTTCCTCTTACCTTTTTTTAACAGTACAATAAAGTGATTTGTTTCCTTGAAAATTTTAATATTTTATTTAATAGCCCATACACTGCATTAGATCATGCAAAACGTTCATTGGAGTGTACTGCCATTTGGGCATATTATTATTATGCCTGGTTTTACTAGGATATTGTCAAAATAGCAGTCTTATAAGAATATGTGACCTTTCAAGATCATCTTAGCTAGCAAAAGACAAGAATAAGACTATTAAAAACACAGAAGATTATGTAATAGAAGAATAGTGAGAGAAAGAGACCAGGAAGGCCAGATTGAGAAAGAAAACATTGCAATGCTAACTTCCTTGTGCGTGAGATTTTTAAATCTTTAATCTCTACTGCGCCAAATAACAGTCGAGAGGTGTTTCCTGAAGGCTCTGGAGGCTGTCCGTTTGACATTGACAGAAGATTGACACACTGACATCACATTCATCTTCAACTCTCTTGGCACCTACAGTTAATGGATGAACTGTCTCCAATACATCAAACTGTCTGCATGCTGTTGCTGAAGGAATATTGACATTCACTATATGATTGATACTACGGGTAAGTTCTTATGCCAAACACTGTAGAAACTGAGTAGAAAATAGTTTAAAATAGTTGTTTATTTAGTATTATTTTGCAGAATAAATCTAATGTTATCATGTTATGTAACTTTACATACTTTACAAATACGGATTGCCTTGACTAAAATAGTCAGTTACATAGATTTTGGATTTTGTTTAGAAGCATTACAAGGGAAGTGTTTTGAAACTTCTGCTTCTGCTAATATTACATCATATGAAAGAACCATTAGGTTCAGCACATTTAAAACACCCTAGAAGATCTTCAAATAATTTTTTACTTTGACATGACCGGGCCATTACTGTTGTTGTTGCTGTGCTGCCTTAAAATTGACATTACATTTGCATTACATTTACATTCAGATATCCAAGTTGCCACTTAGTACAACTTCACATTTCAAGTTGACTAAAATGTTTCATTTTTACGAACTTACATTTTAAAACGTTTTTATTTATTTACTTAATTACTTGCTGTACTTCAAGATGTTAGGAGAAAAAAAAGATAAAAATTCAAAAGAAGAAATGTGATTAATCTGTCTTGCATTTTTCAGGGCCAAAACATTTTACCAGGAAAAGAGTTTTGGGAAAATGTGAGTTTATGTTTCATATTTTCTATTATATTTCGTCTTAAATCTAAAAGTAATTTCTTAGACTCTCTCTCTCTCTCTCTCTCTCTCTCTCTCTCTATATATATATACTGTATATATTCATTTTTGAGAGCAAGTAAAAACAAAAATGTCTTTCTCCAAATTACAGTATCAGGCATGATCATAAACAACACCACAAACCAAACTGGCCTGCCGGAGGACTTTAGAATTGCTCTTCTGGTTTTATATATATTCATCTTTCTCGCTGGGACTCTGAATGTTGTACTAATGTCCTGTATGCTACAATCTCAAAGATGTCTCTCTTTCACCAAAGTGTCTGTGATCAACCTGATAGCAGTGCACTCCTTTTTCCTTTTCACGGTGCCCTTTCGAATTTACTATTATGCTTCTGATGAAGACTGGATTCTGGGCATACATTTCTGCAAAATTGTCAGTCTTATGATCCATGCCCACATGTATCTTGCATTCATCTTCTATGTCTTCCTTCTAATTGTGCGCTATGTGGAGCACTCTGATCAGCAGCACAAGCTAGAGTTTCATCGCATCCTTCACGCCACGATTGCAAGTGCAACCGTCTGGTTGGTCATATTCGGCTCTATGTTCCCAGCAACTATTGCTAAATATGGAATGACACAGAACGATTCAACTCATTGCTTTCATTTTGGTCAGGCTCTCATGCAGCCTACTGTGAAGACATTAAACTATGTAATTTGTATACTAGTAATACTGGTTTGGAGTGTGCTGGCATTTTTCCAAGTTTATTTTCTGCTCAACGTGAGTAAGACATTTGGAAAGGCCACATGTCAACGTCAAGAGTTCTGGGCACAACTGAAGAATGTTGTTTTCCTGTTGGTCATGTTTTTTTGTTTTGTGCCCTATCAAGGATTCAGAGTTTACTATGTGAGGGAATATGGCAAGTCTGAAGAAATTAATCATATAAATGAAGTATTACTTGCTGTCACTGCTTTCAGCTGCATTGATATGATTGCTTTTGCTGGTAGAGATGTATGCAAACTTATAAATTCAAGGGGATGGTTTTACTGTTTATAGAAACTATGTTGTATATTGTTATTGATATAGGGAATTGTTTTACATTTTCTTATCTTTGTTTTTGATGCCTTATAAGCTTAAAACAATTGTTCAGCATGACAGAATGTTTGGAAATAACCCAGTGTTTTATTGATCTATAATGAAATTTGCATTCAATAATTTACTGTATTTGGATTTATTTACATTATATATGTTTTTTTTTTTTGTTTTCTTACTTTTTAGGTGTTCAGAGAAAACTTTTCCAGATTTATTTTTAAGTTTAAAGGCATAAAAATAGTGTGCAGATAGTATATTTAAAAATATATATATATGTTGCGAAAAACATAATTTCAAAATACATGTATGCTTATTTCTAATATGACATCTATTTTGTACTTAAGAGCAACTTTTTTATTTTATTTTTTTTATCTGGAATAAAATTGTCAAACCACCAGATACATTGGTCAATTAAATGGAGTGATAAGGTGTGGGTGTGAGTTCCTCATAACGGTACATCAGTAGTGCTATAGAATAGTGCTAATCATAGAATCAGACCCATCACTGCTTAGGGAAGACCAGAGCATATCCATAAACTCATAGATAATAACCAAAACAATCCAAGGTTTTTATTTAGCACAGTGGCTAGATTAACAAATAACCTGACGCCACCCGATCTAAATATTCCCTCACAGTTTAATAGTAATGACTTTAGGAATTTCTTCACTCATAAAATAGATAACATCAGAAATACAAAAACAAATGTAGATTTTACAGCGTATAATACTTCAGCTTCATTCATCGCACCAAAAGATAAACTGCAGTGCTTTACAACTACAGGACAGGAAGAGCTAAATAAACTTATCACTGCATCTAAACCAACAACATGCCTGTTAGATCCTGTACCCACTAAATTACTAAAAGAGTTGTTACCTGTAGCAGAAGAACCGCTTCTCAATATTATTAACTCGTTGTTGTCTTTAGGTCACGTCCCAAAACCATTCAAACTGGCGGTTATTAAGCCTCTTATTAAGAAACCACAACTAGATCCTAGTGAACTGGCAAATTACAGACCCATTTCAAATCTTCCTTTTATGTCTTAAATTTTAGAAACAGTTGTGTCTGCTCAATTGTACTCCTTCCTGCAAAAAAATTATCTCTATGAAGAATTTCAGTCAGGTTTCAGGCCCCACCATAGCACAGAAACTGCACTTGTTTAAATTACAAATGACTTGCTTCTTGCATCAGACCAAGGCTGCATCTCATTGCTAGTTTTACTTGACCTTAGTGCTGCGTTCGACACTATAGATCATCACATACTCATAGATCGAGTGTGTTAAAAATATAAAAGAGTTGATGACCAATAATTTTCTCCTATTAAATTCGAATAAGACAGAGATATTACTTATTGGACAAAAAGACAGTACACCGAATCTCTTGGATTACAATTTGCACTAGACGGATGTACTGTTACTTCCTCTACAGTCAAAAATCTGGGTGTTATATTAGATAGCAACTTGTCTTCTGAAAATCATATTTCCCATGTTACAAAAACAGCATCATATAATAATTGCTGTTAATAGTTTTTTTGTTACGTCTTTAATTTATTACGTCTTTAATTGATTTTTCCGTATATTTCTGCCATATGTACATTAACTGACAGTCACCACTGATAAGCTACCACTAAATATTGTAGAAACTTAATTTGCTATAAAGTTGCTTTGCAACGATTTGTATCGTGAAAAGCACTATACAAATAAACCTGAATTGAATTGAATTGAATTGAACTTTATGGTGTGACACAAAGACAGTCATTTTAAATAATCAAATAACACTATGAAATAATTTAAAGCAATTAAAATAGTGGATAGGGTTCGATAACTGTGATGTTCATACTCATTTCTGCAAAGGAAGAATTCCTTTTTGTATTTTAGCACCCTCTAGTATGTATGGAGGCATCGAAACACTTGCATGAGTGTTCTAACTAATGACATCCTCAATCGGCTTTTACTTGAGAAATAACTACTTTTCAGAACTGCTTCATTTCAACAGTAACCTGACTTCTATTAGGACATTAACTACTTCCTTTTTCTTTTATGTTGTTCCTTTTATGGTGAATGGAAATACATTCTTTCCTACTGGATATGATTGATTCTGACGTAAACACAAAGTTCTTTTCGTCTGCTATTTAGTAAGCCCTACTTTTTGAAAAAAAAATAAATGACAAACATTGTCCTGACACCCATAGTTGGTTGGCGACTAAAATTACATCCCTGCACTGTTGTTGAGGTTGAACAATTGGCGAACCCAAAAGCCACTTCCTGTAAACTATGACTAATTATATACTGTAATACCATAAAAACATAATGTGGGACCGATCAGCACCCCCCATAAACTGCAAAACCAGTAACCACAGCTGATAGGGTTTTTGTTTACGCCCTAGTGGTCAACGAAAAGACACCTCATTGCTGCAATATGCTACTGCTGTAGAGATTTTTTAAATGGTATGCAGAAAATGTTAGTGCTCCCTGAAGTACAGCTTACCACTGAAATAACTGTCTTGAGATATTGCTGTAACAGCCTGGAAACAGTAACATAAGAAGAGGCCGTGGTCTGTGGTGAGATTCTCTGTTTAGCCAATCAGACGACTTTTGAGGCGTATTCTGCCTGTCAGTCATTATGCATGTTCACAGCGGCCAGTCCATATATGGGAAGCCGGAAGCTGAGCGCTTCAGCATCAGTGTTGCCAATTTAGCTACTTTGTAGCTAGTTTTAGCGACTTCCCCGCCCCTTTTGAGACTTTTTTCAAAAGTTTAGGGACAAATATAGCAACTTCTTGGACAAACCTTATCTAAGTTCTCATCTTGCCCACTGATCTACGTTCATCTTTATATAGATCAGTGAATTTGCCATTGTGATGTCATCTAGTGACATTTAGCTACCAGTTTTAGCTACTTTCAATTGAAAGCAGTTGGCAACACTGTTCAGCATGTTTGCTTTTCATTAATTTGGAGGGTGAGATTGTTTGTGATTTCACCTGATTTCTGTTTTGCGGCCTACAGAGCCAAGCGTCCTAAAAGAAATATGGAGACCAAAAAGCGACCTAACCAATAAAAAAAAAGTAAGAGCAGAGTCAATGTCTTTGAAGCTTGTAATTGACAGAGGGGGCTGAGAACTTCGACGTAGTTGATAACAGATGCCAAATTTTTTGTTGCTTTTCGGCTTGACAGGTCATAGATGACAGGTAACATTATAGATACCTATACATATCTATGGGTATATAATTGCATAGTCACCATGGATATGACAAAGCAATGGGTTGTTGAAAGAAGAGGCGTGGCTAAAATTTGGTGACTGTTCTATGAGGCTTAACAGCAGAGTCTAACATATCTTAAAGGATTCCTTGAACCCAAAAAGCAAATTATGCTCCCTTCGAACTGGTTTTCTTTAAAATAGAAATCTTTGTAATCCCAGGCTATCTGTAATCAGAAGCACATTTATAACTGGAATAAAATGTTATTTCATTCACATGTGTTTCATAAACACATAATCCTTTATGGATTACAATCCGCCATCAAAATGATACATTTAATTATTCTGGCTGCTGTGAGAAAAGGCTATAAACCAACCGTCACCTGGAGGATCCTCACATGCGATAGCCTAGTAGCCGGGACAACTTCTTTATGTTTACAGATGTGACGTAATAACGCAGTGCCATGCTCGAATTTTCCGCGGAAACCTACCCCTACCACTCAAATTAGAAAACATTAGTATAAGCTAACCGTTGTGAATCGGGCTAAAGTAAGGCGATAGTTTTTCTTATGGTGGTGACATCTGATGGTGTTGACAAATTTGGCATTTCTTTCACAAAATTACCCTTGCTGGACCTGTTTTGTCCCACGTCTCAAGAATGACTTTCATGTGTGTGCAATGTGTACAGTTAGCAAAAAGACCTAAGTGTCAGTTCTTGGCAAAAGTATTGCTGCCTTCACATGTTGAATTACCATACAATATGGATTGCCAACTTGCCTAACCCCACCAAAAATCGATTAACTATATTTCATTCAAAATGGCACTGTTGCAGTTTTGATCATATACATTTATGTGTATATAAAAATGTAATTTTGGCTAGCTATTCTCTTTGACCACAAAGCTCTTGAACGTGGCATGCCCATAATTATTACTTCAGAAGTAGGAGTTCGGATCTTCCTAAAACCGCGCAAAGGAAAGTTAAACTGCAATGTGTGGACCAACAATTACGTCGATAGTCCAAAGTCTGACACCCTGGCGTTCCAATGGAAGGTGCAATTCCACACGTGACCGCGAGATGTCGCTGTGGGACGCGTCGTCATCACTGCAGCAAGATGCTCGGATGGGGATGGTCCAGCAGGGAAGAGGAGGAGAGAGAGGGAGAAAGCAGGAGCTGCTGCTGCTGCTGTGTTCGTGGCTACTACCCACCGCAGTTTTCCGGTCTTCTTCTATCCTCACGGGTTTCCTTGGATACCTAGCGTGTGCTGTCCTTTCCTCGACACACCAGCATCTCTTCTGCTTTCAATGCCAGTCGTTGGGAATGATTTCCGTGTGTCGCACGCTTTGAATTGTCGGCAATAATTCGGGGAGGGGGAAGCGAGAAGAGCGTTGTTCCTCTGGACATTATTCGGTAAGCGCAATGTCATTCCAGTTGCATTTCCAGCTGTCACATTCCCCACCTACAATCACGATATCTGCCAAGAAAACGCTCGGAACAGTTGCGAAACCCCTGGTACGCGTAGTAATAGCACATGTTATGTGTTTATTGGCATGTGGATGTCGCTGGTTTTGTGTTTAGGGATTTTTATCGCATTTAATGCTCATATTCAGAGGGCTGTGAGCGCAGGCTGGGAACCGAAAATGGAATCCATTAGAGCATCATTCTCCATTCAAGACGGATGGGAGGGGGAGCGCGAGCAAAAAAAACCTATTACTTCCCTATTGACCTAAATTTCAATGATGTATTTATAAGATTACACCAGTTCACGGGTATGACCGCTGCTTCTTTGTCTAGTTTTACAGCATGTTCCTCGCATTTCGTTATGAAATCCCAACTGTCAACGGCTTTGCTTGTAAAGCACCGTTTTCATTTGTGTCCATTCATTTTGAATTTCTTGATTTGCTGGTTCGAGTTGCCTCATTTTTTTTCTAGCATTACGGCTGAAAATTATAATTTTTGACCGTCTGACCTTTATAAAGCATTGTTTAAATGGATATTGAGTATGAAAGATGAATAAAGCCTATTAGTTTAGGTGTACTGATGGAGAAATGGGAGGGCTGTGTAGGCTCTGTGGCTAGACTGACCGCCTCGCTCTGCACTTGATTAGGTGAGGCTGTCTTGAAAAAGAATAAACAACAATTCAGCTGGTATAGAAGCTATTAGGCTCACATGTCATTTGTGATTTTTCTTTATTTATATTTGAATAATGTGCTATATTTTCCCACACGTGGCACATTCATGTATATGTTATCAGTAGTATGTTGGTGCTCACTTATGCATAAGCAGCTGTTTAAGAACAGAATTATGACATTTATCTCTTTTATTCTTGAATTTTATTTAATAAATTACGGTAAAAAACTGGCAGCTGTGGTTGCAAGAAATTTACTGTAAAAATACAGTGAAGGTTGCAAACTTTACAGGATGGCATTTTGGTGACTGTATATTTTACAGTTCCTAACTGTGTATGTAGACAACAAACATTAATAAGACCTAAAAATTATATATTTCATGTAGGGAATTCAGGGAAGCTAAATTTTAACAATAATTTACACTAAGAGTATACTTATTGCCTTGTTAAATAGGCTATAATATACTATTTTTCTCTAAATAATTATAGTTTTTATTTATACAATTTATATATATATATATATATATTACAATATGTTTTAGTAACATTATACATATTGTTTAAAGTAGAGCATCATTTTTTATCATAATATATTTACCGTATAAGGTAATTTACTGTTAACCAATTATCAGTTATTACTGTAACATTTTTTTTACAGTTTAGGTATATTAGCAGTTATTTTGTATTTTTTGCAGCAACAAGATGAAGTGATAAAGTGTTGATGCAAGGGTTTGATTTACTGGCACATTAATGCACAAAAGTACTTTTCTACTGAAAAAATCAAAAGAGATATAATGCGAGTGAGAGGGAGGGAGAGAGAGAGAGATGGAGAGAGAATATTGATCGTTCAGGGGATCGGACATTCTCAGGTTGATCATAGATTATACATTGCATATGATTTTTTTTTTTCTTTTTTTTTTGTGCAAAAAGGTTTCAGCAGACCTGCCCCTGGTATTCAACATTTGAATGTGCTGATGCACCCACACCAAGAGCATGCTCTCAGAGAGCAACAGTGCATGACTGTGAAATATTGTATGCATACTGGTATTAACCTGCTAGCTACAGCATATGGCTGCATATGATTTAGAATGGGCGAGCTGTGCATGAATTTTGTAACAGGTCGTGTACTCTTGAAGACCTCACAGAGGTATCTCACAGGAAAACAGGACAAGTAGCAGTCCTGTTTGGGGTATTTGCAATATACATTCAAAAGGAGTGCAAAATGTATTCAAAACACTCATAAACATTTATAATGTTTGTGGTTAAATGTTAAAGGTTGAAATATTCGATACAGATAATACTAGAAAAATGTTATGACCTGACTTTCTCCATCAATGGGCCTGCAAATTCAGAATGATGGACAGGTAGCTAATCAATTGCTTAAACTTGGTGTGAAGACATCAAAATGTGCAAAAGCAGAGTGCTGGTATTATTATTACTTATTATAATGGTGCAGCACATGGAGCGCATTAGTGCTTATAATAGGCATTGTATTAACAATTTGTATTTGTATTAAAAAACAGGTTAACCGCAGTTTATTGTAGATTTATCTTGTGACTTTTGCAGGTCTTGTTTTATTTGCCATGAATATTTTGTTATAAATGCTAACATCTTCAAACTTTTTTGATGGTTACACTATTTACAAATTTTTTCTGTAATATTTGTAACTGTTTTGTTGTAGGGGGACAGAGGAAATCTATATCATGCTCATATATTGTTCAGTATTCTGCTCAGGAGAAAGTAATAGACTTATTGATGCCAGATTTGACTCCAGCCACTTGGACCGACTCAGTCTCCTCTTCTGATAATGACCCCAGAGATAAAGCTGGTGATGACACAGACGCTTGCCATTGTTGTCATCTGAGCTGATACTCACAGCTGATATGTAGTAATAGCTATCATACAGGTGGATATGAAAGCACAGAGTCTTTTATATTTTTATGATTGTCCCTAAGACGATCTGCCAAATAGTGACCTGTAATTTGATGAATCTTTCATGACTCTATTTGAGGCTTGATGTGTACACTTAATTTGTAGCTAGATGTGCCAACACCATAGTTAACCTCAAAGGATGTGAAAGAGAAAGGATCACTTAGTACATATGATGTGTGCATGATTATCATTAGCTTTTCCTGTCATATTTGAAGATTAATATCTATTATAGGTTCAGAGGGACACTATAAAATATGGAAGTCAATATCACAGGATTTTATGAGATATAGCAGTAATTTCTTACTAATCAAATCAGTGCAGACTACCGTATTTTCTATTACAACACAACAAATTACATATTATGGTAACACCTTACAATAAAATTTTATGTTAACATTAGTTCTCATGAATTAACAATGAAAAATATTTAGTAAGCATTGATTAATCTTAGGTTAATTTAAACATTTACTAATACATTATTACAATCAAAAGATGTACCTGTATATAATTTAATATATTGGCCACACTTTAGTTTGGGGACCGATTCTCACTATTAACTAACTACGACTTGCCTCAGTAAACTAGTTTGCTGTTTATTAATAGTTAGTAAGGTAGTTGTTAAGTTTAGGTAATGGTAGGATTAAGGGCTCTAAAATATGGTCATGCAGAATAAGGCATTAATATGTGCTTTATATGTACTACTAAACAGCCAATATGCTAGTAATATGCATGCTAATAAGAAACTAGTTAACAGTGAGAACTGGTCTCTAAATTGTTAACAGTGTATTTAATGAGCTAACACGAACAAATAATGAATAGTTGTATTTAGACCTGTCGCAATAATTAAATAACCGTCTAATCGCGATTATTTGATCTTTGATTTGATTATTGTGCTTTTTATACGAGACAAGGGGGAGTCATACACCAAAAGAAACAGAAGAGCACCAGTTTGCTTTTCATGCACTGTATAGCCTATACAGGCTCCAGACTCATTCTTCCCACTTGTCGCTCATTCTCAGCTAACTTTCTCAGCTAGTCGCACGAGCACATGATTTGGTCGCAATGTTTTTTTTGTTTGTTTTTTTTTGTGCTACAACATGGGATTATTCAATGCATGCAGATGAACTTTTATCATAGTTTATAGTTATATGGAAATGAAAGTGGTTAACATTCAACCCGTTCTTTATCATCAGTAGTATTTTTTGTGATTTGAATTTTGTGAATGGGAGTTTCTCTTTTGCTGTGTTAAGGATGCTTTCACTTTCGAAATCGCGATCTTGTTGTCACTGTTTTGCTCACATACATTTACACACCTTTCATTTTTTAAAGACTAAAACAAAAGATGGATTCATTGTTATTCTTAATTAAAAAGCACAACAACAATAAATCAGTAAGATACAATGACAAACTAGCTTACAAAACGTTTAACAAAAACGAATAAGATGAGGCATGGCACACACCACATGCTGTATTATCTGAGGAATCAAATAAATAAATAAAAGAGAGCCTCCATAGCGTAATGTGAGGTAAACAGCAAAGATAACAAGTTTTTCAAAAATGAAAACAAAAAGATAAGTAAAACTAACGGTGACAGTTCTTGCATGTTTTTTTTCCCCCACAAGAATACCAGCATGTTCACCTTCTCTGGGTTAAGAAGCGATCTTTTACTTGACTTTCGCTTGAAAACCATCCACCGTTTCCTCAATATCATTTTTGCTGCGCGCACCTTCGCGCTCGTGCTGACGCGGCGAGTATACTCTCTAACGCCGAGTTCACACTGCACGATATTAGCCCGATTTTTCACTCGCCGACAGGTTTTGTGAAATCGCCGACAAATGCCCGACATCGGAGGCAAATCGGTGCTCGTTCACGCGAGTGATAATCACACAGTGTGAATTATCAAAGACGCGATCTGAGGGAATCGCCGACACGTCGCCGATGCCCGCAAAATATTTGGCATGCTAAATATCTGGAGCTGTCGGCGATTCTGGAGATTCTGCTTAAATAATTAAGCAAAAAAAAAATAATTTTTTTTAGTGAAAAATCGTGCTAAAATCGTGCAGTGTGAACTCGGCATAAGCGCTGTTTCGTTATGCTTTCAGTTTCGTTTGCCTTTTGATGTTTCTCATATGCAACAGAAATTGCAGCGCTTATGAGTTGGTTTAATTTCATAGCTTATATATTTTTATTCAAATGTAGTTTTTCTCTGTAATGTGGAAGTGAGTATTTAGTGGATTGCGTTTAACAAAGGGTTTAAAAGAGTGACCATTAGTTCCACAAACACAGTAATGATATTCTGTAGTGGTGTAGAAAAAGAATAGCGCTGGATCGGTATTGGCCAATTCTTAGAATTTGGAATACTCTATATAATCTTACACTGCAAAATAATAACTCAAAAAGATTAAAAGATAACATCATAATTATTTACTGAACGCCATAAAAACAGACAATTAATCGTGATAATCGGCATAGTCCTAAAACAGACAATTAATCGCAACAACCGTGACTATTTTTAGACAATTAATCGTCAGCCAAATTTAATAATCGTGACAGCCCTAGTTGTATTTTTATTAACTAATGTTAGCGAAGATTATTAAATACAGAAACAAATGTATTGCTCATTGTTAGGTTATGTTAGTTAATGTATTAACTAATATCAACTAATGGGACCACCTTATTGTAAAGTGTTGCCATTATTGCTTATTTTAAATACTGTACTGCATGCTGGGAATCAAACTGTGATTTTTTACAGTAGCTTATTAAAAATATTTATTTCACAGCTCCCTGGAATTCTTGATTCTGAAACCAATCCTTTCACATCTTGTATCACACCATGCCATATTGAGCCACTGTTATCAATTGCTGTAAAAATGACCTCAGAGGACCTCAGTATTGATATAATAATAATAATAATAATAATGTAATACTGTTGCATTGTCCATCTTGTGGCTAGGCCAATTGTTTTGTATATTTTAATGGACATTTTTTCCCTTGTTGAAGTTTTAAGTTATTATACAGGTAAGAGTATAATTTCAGCAAATTTATTGATTTTGTGGTCATGCCTTTGTTTATTTTGCAATTATGAGCAAACAGAATCCTTTGGATATGACTTTGAAATTGAATAGCCTCCTCTTGCTAATTTCCCGTGTGCGTTAAGTTGTCTTACTGTTATTGTGGGGCATCTTTTCCCAGCACTGCCTTGTACACAGATCAAGTGCTTGAGTGAGCGATCTTTCCTCAACTTCATTTAGCCAGTGTACCATGGAAACATCTTATATGTGCATGACCAATGCACCGGGGAGCTGCCTTGCTTATGCACACACTGCCAGTGCTCCAGAAAAGACTTGATAGGAGGGTAGAAATACATTCTTACCTGACTGCCTGGATTATACAGACCTAGAGTGAGGAGAAACAAGCTGTGCTCACTGAGCATTTGCACTTGTGATTAAGGAATTCACTGACACATGAAATATGAAATTTGAGAGACAGCAGAGCCCTGGCTATCTATTTTTAGATTTGCCAACCAAATTCATTTCAAAAGGAAGGTTAGTGTTGTTTTTGCAAATGCCATATATATATATATATATATATATATATATATATATTAGGGCTGTCAATCGATTAAATTTTTTTATCTAATTAATCACACTTTTTCTGTGATTAATCGCGATTAATCGCACACTTGATGAAATTAAGCATAGACCATTTATCTTATTTCAAATGTTTATTTTGTCATCATTTGCTATATCCAGCAAAGTAAACCAAAAGATTGAAGGGGGATTTTGAAAAATCTGCATTTTTTTCAAGATAAATTGAGATGTTTTTCCAAAAAAGGACACTTAGAAACTCCAAAAGGACACCAAAGAACCAAATAATATAAGGAGCCCATATAAGCACATATGAAAGAAAAAAAATCTGAATTGTATAGTACAGTGCCATAGCAAAGAGCTTTTTTACATTTTAGAGAAGTCAAGTTGCGATACCGAACAGGACCACATGGTGATGCCAAAAAAAACTAAACCAACCGCCTGCTGACTGCATATATCTACTACAGTACACGGATCCATTCCGTATAACTAAACACAGCAACATAAACATGACAAATCAAAACATTATCGTGAATGTGTGTGAAAACAACGTGAATGTACGGAAATGTCTGTCCCTGTGCTTAAATACAGTTAAGAGCACTCATACACGCATTATTATAACGGACTCACGTGTGCTTACTGTACGACTCCTGTATGCCACCGCAATCGTTTTTACCTTGATTGCAGTCTTCATCCATCAAAACTTTACTAGCGAGATTGATTATCCAGTCGAGAAAACGTAGTTTGCATCTCTGGCCATACAGCGGTGGGATGTGTTGACATTCCGTTCAGTCTGTACTTCACACAGCGCAACGCGTGAGGGCTCGCACTCTTCAGAGACAATCACAGAGTATGACAGTGCTCGTGTTTAAAAGTGAAACACTGGAATGAATAATCCACTGAAAACGCAACGGGAGTCTCTGTTCTCTTTGCAATCTCTGATGTAATCAGCCTGGTTTCCTTTATATTAGCGCTGTTTTGGACGGATTGTTTAAATGAATTCGCTTACAAAACCCCCCAAGTCAGATTGCCAGTGAAATGCTCTCTGACAGCAAATGCAATGAGTTTGCTTCCTTCTTTTCTGAGAAGAGCAATAATATCAGGAAGGCGATTAGCACATCCCCAAGTTATGCAGAGGTTAGACAGATTCGAGCACAATATCAAAAACAAGATACTATGTCCCTGCCGGTACGAGACTCGAACCCACAACCTTTGGGCTATGAGTCCAACTCTAACCATTAGGCCACGACTTCCCCAGAAGATGGCACTCCGCCTGAACAGGGACTGCAAATATATATATATTGATATATATTGATATATATATATATTATACAACAGTTCATTCTGGTTCTAAAATGTGATTGGTTGAGAACCGTGAGATATTGTACTGGTATCGCCACAGGAACGCCCTTTCACCCTTTGTATCACTCTGCTTCCAGTATTTCTCATAACGAGTGTCATGGCGGACGCCCAAACCCACTAAAATGTAAAAATAATACTGTTTTTGTGTCACGAAATGTAGTTTTAAGAGTTTTTAGGTCAGAATGTACTTGTTTAGACTTCAAATATACGGTTTGTTAATAAAGATAACGTCTATTTGAAAATTTGCTTCGACACTTTCTGAGATGTGAGCTCCAGGGCCGTTCAGCGCTCATGAACCCACCGAGAGCAGCCTCACCTCGGCCAGATCTTCTGGAATTTGCCGCTGGCACTGATGCCTCTATAGTGGTTAAACATGAGATATAATCAAAAGGGTCTGGCTGCAGCCTTGTGCTTGCACTCTCAGACTTGCATTCTCAGGCTTGCACTCTCAGACACTTGCACTGCCGCTAGCGACGTCACTTGCAGTCTTTTTTATTTTTTATTTTGTTCTATTTATTGATTACTTTTTGTTTGAATCTCTCAACATTTTACAACAGTAGCCAGGTGGTGAAGACAAGAAAAAAGAAACTAAATTACGAAGTCACTTGCAATCGCCACTTGCACTCTCCGATACCTGCGAGGTCACTTGCAATCGACACAAATCTTGCGTGTTGCCAATGGAGACAAGAAGCTGTGGTGGTGATTTAATGATTATTTATTTTATTTATTTATTTAGTCATTTATTAGACGCTTTTATCCAAAGCGACTTACAAATGAGGACAACAGAAGCAATCAATTGTAGTATTAAAACAACTAAAAACAGATCCAAAACTAAAAGCTAAAACTTTATAAATACTACCTATACACATTTTAAAAATAAAGAGATTAAATAAAAATGGCAAATGCATACAACAAAATTTCAAAACTTAACATTTAAAAGAAAAACAAAAAATAAAGCTAAAAACAATTCAAAATAT
>NW_015552545.1:710813-732354 GCF_001515605.1 Sinocyclocheilus anshuiensis
TTAATCGTTTAATCACCACCACAGCTTCTTGTCTCCATTGGCAACATGCACGATTTGTGTCGATTGCAAGTGACCTCGCAGGTATCAGAAAGTGCAAGTGGCGATTGCAAGTGACTTCACCACCTGGCTACTGTTGTAAAATGTTGAGAGATTCAAACAAAAAGTAATCAATAAATAGAACAAAATAAAAAATAAAAAAGACTGCAAGTGACGTCGCTAGCGGAAGTGCAAGTGTCTGAGAGTGCAAGCCTGAGAATGCAAGTCTGAGAGTGCAAGCGCAAGGCTGCAGCCAGACCCTTCTCGATATAATTCGTTTTGGGGAAATCTGACGGGCAGTCTTTGGTCTCATTAATCTATTATTTGTTCCAGAGCAAATAGTTTCGGCTGAAGGCAAAATCTCATCACGTTATATTTTATGTAACATTAATGCTGTATATTAGAGCATGGCTTTTATGATGGCTGTTGTTGTTGTTGTTTATTATTCAATAAATAATATTTTGTATACATGGTAGTAGTATTTAGTATTGGGAAAAAGTGTGTGTGTTCATGATGGTGATTTTTGTGACATTGTTCCGCCATTAGATAGCCACAAGTGACTGTTTTCCGAGTCAGCATTTAAGAGGGGCTGCATTCCAGTTAACTTTTAGACACACACTCGCGAACTTCCCTAAGCACTTACCCTCGGGGGAATCTCCGCCGCCATTTTGAAGTGCATTCCACTTCGTCAAGTGGACGAGGCAAGTTTACGTGGACATACCCTTGACCCCTCGATTTTGACTGAGGGAGCGAGTCTGCTTCATATGCACACTTCAGGCCGCTTTGTAGACCACAATGCAACACGACTATGACATCATCGCAGATCACGTTTAATTTATCCCCACCCCAAACAACTCTATAATATATAAATTATTATTTTTTTACATTTATAACAATCCAAGTATATCTATATACATATAGAATGCTGCACCAAACAAATTTGTAAGGGGTTAGGTTACATGTTACTAACTAAACATGTAAACAATAAACCAGCTCCATAGCGGATTCTAAGTGATCAAGGGCTTAGGACGTTTCGATTAAGCCCATTCCAAGGGTTCTGCCAAAAGTGGGCACTCCGAGACGTACATCCGAGTAATCGAGGCTGAGGGAAGTTTGCGAGTGAAGGGCATAAAAAAAATTAACGAATGCAGCCAAAGATATCGCTTTCCTCAGCAGACATTCAAACTAATGTTTTATTGTGAATATGAGTTTGAGCTGAAGAATGAATGCTGTATCAGATGCAGGTAATCACACTCGCTCAGTCCTCTACATAATACAGTGAGCTTTTAATTAAGTAATACAATACGTTTTTAATGAAGCAACTCAACGTTCCTTCGTTACTAGTTCTAAAGTGACGTTTTCGAATTAGTAACGGAGGCTTGAGCTCAGCTGTTAAACTGTCAAACTGAGATTTGAATATGTGGCTGAAGGAAGTAGATCCTCACAAAAGGGTTTTTAAAGACACTCCTTTGTTGTTTTTCTTATATATTTACACTCGTGCCGTCAAACTGTTGTATAAACACAATATCACTCTCGTACTCAAGCGATACCGACTCTATATCAGCGGCTGTGATTAGGCCAGAGGCCTGCGGCCTCATGCCTCTGGCCTAATCACAGCCATGTCGTGCCGAAAATTGATCGTCTGCAGAAAACTGATTGCCGTCCGCGGGAGCGCACGCAGCATGTTAAAGCTATATCGCCCCAGTTTCTACACGTCTACGGCTGCTTTTATCAGGATCAAATGGCCATAACCTGCAAATACACATAACCTTATGTCCATGCTAATAGCAAAGAAAGTTTTCTTGTAACGGAATAATCAAAATTGTGGCCAAAGAACTGTTTGCCGTTTATAGCGTAATTTGGCATGATATTTATGTGATTATAGGCAATAATAGAAGCCTATTTTATTTGCTTTGTGCCAACAAATCCAGTCCTTTTTACCAGGTGAAATATGTAGTAACATGTAGTTTCTGCCTCAAAATGACTTGATTGCATTCATGGTTGTTATATTGGACAGATTATAGCTCATGCAGTCCTTTTTACCTGTTGAAATACCTTTAAATTAGGCAATAAAACCCATAAAATGCAGTTTTACACTTGCCAAAAAGTGATTACAGCCTCTACTTATTGAGTGAACTGTTCTTTCTGCCTCAAAATGACTTGATTTCTAGGGATGCACTGAAATGAAAATTCTTGGCCGAAGCCGAAACCGAACAAAATAAAACACTGGGCCGAAGGCCGAATACCGAACACGGTTTTTCACGTTCCCCCCCCACCATTGCATAAATTAAATAGCCAAAATGTGCTTTTTACTGTTTTGTCTTGCTTTTCAAATAAAAAAATCATTTACAAAACAACAATTTAAAAATATTTACTTAACACTGAACATTTTTTAACATTCTAGCAGACATTATACCAATAAAACACAACTTAACTTAAAATTACAAAGTTAGTAAAATTATATTTTTTGGCCATTTTTTAGACCCCCTTCTTAAATCAGGCATGTATTTTTTGCTGTACAAATAAATGCAGCCTTGATGAGCAGAAAATACTTATTTTAAAAATATAATAGATCCTAGTCTGAACACTATGTGTAAATGTTACAATAAATGTATTAATAGAGCTGTTGTAATTATTATTTACATTATTATTTTATTTTTTATTTTATTTTACAGAACAACAGTAAAACTACAATAACATTTATTAATGTTGATGGAGTTCTTGCTTTTTCTCAACTTTTATTTTGGCAGAAAGCCGCAGGAACACCTCAGTGCTTCTTTTTATTGACAAATGATTCTCATTACGAATTTGTGAAGACGTTTGTTGCACGTATCGCATTGTCACATGCCTTGTAAAAATTCATAAAAATTTTACCGAGCAGCTGACAAGTAACAGCTTCAGTGCAGATTTCCCTCGCACTTTGGACTTTGAACCCTGCTGCCGCGAGCTCGTGCAGCGCAGTTTGAACACATGCAATTCCTGCGTGTATTAGAAAACATAACATTCTGCAGTTTATTTAATTGTTTAAGGGCATTTTGCGACTTAAATCATCATACAGTAACCAGCAACAACCACCCTTCCTCTTCTCATCGAAGACATGCGATGCAGTACTAAACAGTCTCTCGCTGTCGGTGCTTGTAAGGATTTTTGTGTCTTTCTCAGACAGCTTTAATTGTTTCCACACTGCCGTCATGTTTGCTGCATTAGCGCGTGCCTCTATTTGATCGCGTCACTTCTTTGTTCGAATAATAATAATAATAATAATAATAATAATAATTTCGGTTGCCGAACATTCGAACATATTGATTTCATTCATGGTTGTTATATTTGACAGATTTTAGCCCATTCAGTCCTTTTTCCCTGTTGAAATACCTTTAAATGGCCAATAAAACCCATAAAATGCAGTTTTACACTTGCCAAAAAGTGATTACAGACTCTACTTATTGAGTGAACTGTTCTTTCTGCCTCAAAATGACTTGATTTCATTCATGGTTCTTATATTTGACAGATTATAGCTCATTCAGTCCTTTTTACCTGTTGCCTTTAAATTGGATAATAAAACCCATAAAATGCAGTTTTACACTTGCCAAAAAGTGATTACAGACTCTACTTATTGAGTGAACTGTTCTTTCTGCCTCAAAATGACTTGATTTCATTCATGGTTCTTATATTTGACAGATTATAGCTCATGCAGTTCTTTTTACCTGTTGCCTTTAAATTGGACAATAAAACCCATAAAATGCAGTTTTACACTTGCCAAAAAGTGATTACAGACTCTACTTATTGAGTGAACTGTTCTTTCTGCCTCAAAATGACTTGATTTCATTCATGGTTGCTATATTTGACAGATTATAGCTTATTCAGTTCATTTTACCTGTTGAATGTAACAACCATGAATGAAATCAAGTCATTTTGAGACGGCAATCGGACGGCAATCAGTTTTCGGCACGACACCGGTTTCGCTCGAGTACGAGAGTTTTTTTTTTTGTGTGTGTGTGTGTGTGTGTGAAGGATGGTTTAAAGTTCCCAACCTAATAGTTTGCTTTTTAATTGGAATAATTTAAAATATCTTGAATATGCTGGATGGGAATTGTGAGATTATTTATGCAATATCAGTTTATCTGAATAATCTTTTTAGTAGATTTTATCTTATGGTTTATCTTATGAGATAATGTGATGTCCAATAGCCGTTGTGTGAATATGGTGCTATTATGACAAACTGGGTCATGAATTTGCTTGTGCAAACAGTGTCATACTTTCTATGCCACTATGCTACTTTATCTTATTATTATTAGATGGTTTATATAATACTTTATAAAATAAATACTTTATTCTTATTGGTCAATTGTGGCATTCAGTCCACAACCGCTTTTTTATAGTGACCGTTCAACTGGACAGTTGACTGTTGTCACAGACAACTGATTTCTTACATAGCTGTGCTAATTTCATGTCCTTTGCAGCACACTTTTGTCTCTTTCTTCTTATACAGTAGAATAAAATCATTTAATTTAACTATTTGTTCACTATTCCATATCAGATAAAGGCATAAATGGATAAGTAGCCATGACACGAAGTGGAGTTATACCTCAGATGTGCGTTATTTTTCAATAATTCAACAGACTGTCAATTATTTTTCTTATACCATGTTTACCACACCTCAAGATGTTTGCAAGAGAGAGAGAGAGAGAGAGAGAGAGAGAGAGAATTAACGGCAATGTAGATAGAAACACAGAACTTTTCATTGTCATTGTTACTTTGGATATATTGATATTTTATTCTCTATGTAAAATATGAAAATATCTTAAGTTTGTATTAACCACTGAACTTATTTTAGGCATTTAACAAAAAACAAAACAAAACATTAACTTCAGGATGGAAGCTGAAGTGCAAAATGCTAACTCGTTTTCAGGTTATGTCATCCCTACAGCACACTATAACTGAAATAATTTGGTGAAGTAATATGAAACTGTAATGTGTGTAACATTGCTTCTTATCCCCCAAATAATATTTATTTATCTTATGGAAACTAATTCATTTAATTTGAATTAATATGACTTCTTATCCCCAGATTAATACTTATTTGATCTTTATATGGAAACCACAATTGATGTTACAGCTGTCGTAGACCTGTTAAGAGAGGTTTGCTTTTATTTTTCACATCTCTCAAATAAAATAATTGAACTATTTTGTATTAGCAAGAGGTTGTAAGTGGTCTTGCCATTGTTTGACCAATAGGGGTCCTCTTTGGCACTGCTCAGTGGCCAATTAAGGTCCCAGACCCAGCATGTCAGTGAACTTATTATCTGAAACAAACAAATGAGTATTGCATAGTCTTCAATTAGCTTTACATGAACAAACACACCAAATAGGTTGACATGAGACAACGAATGTTTGCAAGGCTAGGTCTCAGTTATATTCACTTTCTTCCTCCTTAAGGACTAACTGCTTTTGTCTTGGAGAACTCAGTGGGTGTATTAAATTTCCACTGCTGTTCTTGTACATAGATAACACCAGTTAACACAGCTCTCAGCAATGTCAACTCTCTCCAGCAGCAAAGTCATTAATCCCATACTAGGTCAGGGCTCTTACTGAGCCAAACGCTTCCACCCAGAGCTACACAGGCATGGCAGCAATGTCCTCATGCCACGCTTGAAAAATCCAAGCCTTATACTGATATCCCATGATGCATTTTCCAGGCGTACTGCAGAATTGCAAATATATGCTTTCTGTCATTTCCCCGACACACCACCAATCATCAGTAGTTTCTTTCATGGCAGTTGAAGGTTGCAGAGATTTTAAAAGTTAATCATGCAGTGACGTGTAAACAAACAATTTTTTTTATCAGCGAGTTAAACTGAAAAGCTTTTTCCTGCTCTTTTCCAAACAGAGACTGAAAAATCATGTCTCTCATTGGTAAACAGACGCCAAAGGGATAACTGTTTCAATTATAATTCTTAATGCGCATAAGCTTTTCCTTTTATATGCTGTTGTGTACTTCTCTTTAGCGAAAATAAAGAGGGGGAGAGGTGGCCATTGAAAAAATAAGATGCACTCATTACCACCAGAGACTATAGAGGAGAAAAAGCCCTAATAAGCAGTGGGGCCTGTTTGATCACAGCAAGCCTCACATAATTACTCTTTATCATCGATGTCACACTCTGCTGTCCTTTGAGAACGTGATCCGAGGAGCATTTGAATTGCCTCACATTTGCGCTGCTTCTCAATGCATCATCGACATTTTGGGCAAGGAGACATGTCTTGAAAAACTATACAATTCTCCTCCAAAGACTTTTGCTGATAGTTAATTATATATATACTATATAGTGAGGGCATAACCAAATTTAGTCAGTTTTTTTACTGGTCACTCTTGTTTTTGTAATTTGATATGACTTGTAAATGCATATAATACATGCATCATGCATTTCTAGTCCACTAAAAATGTTTACAGGTAAAGCAAAGACACGGTTAAATTAATATACCGATTGCAATGTAAAAGACACATTATCTACAGTCCCATTTTGGTGCTTTGTGCAGGAGTGCATAACGTCATCTCCCAGTGTGCCAGCCTCACAGAAAAAGAGATTCGTTTCCTTTAAGACCTAATTGAACATTTTAATCTTGCAGTGTGCTCTGAATTTTATTGCTGTGTCATTCCCACCATTGTCAGTCATGTGTCGAGACAATAAATAAACAAATCTGTCCGCAGTCAGATTACAAAGGACTGATAATTAATGTCTGCGTGATTAATGAAGCTGTAAAAATATTTGTTTTCCTTCATCTTCCCATCCCCCCGGCATATAAGTTAAATAACTAATATACTTTGTAATAATTAGAAAATTTATTTCACACGAGATTTCACATAAATATTTATCTTCCAAATGCAAGTTCTTAAAGGGTTAGTTCACCCAAAAATGAAAATTAGCCCATAAATTACTAGGGCTGGGTATCGAGTTCGATACTTTTTAGGCACAGACCGAAATGCCTCGATACCATCGAGTATCAAAAAACGTCTCATCGTTCGGTACCAAATTTCGATACCTAAGGGGTTAATCTCATCAGCGTCAGTGAGCCAATAAGCCTGCAGCACTAGCCGGTGTGTTCGACTAGAAGAGGTGCGGCGCAGATCGATCAGTGTTTGACATCCGCGAGAACGATTCGAAAGCGCACGGAGCAGTCTGCTCTCTTTAGCTCTCGTGGTACTGTAATACACCGATCGGTCTGCACAGTTCTGTCAGGACCACTATCGTCAAAGATGATTGACAATTAGCATACAGTTTGGATTGGCGGTATGGTTCCGTTCTGGGCAAGAACTCCCTGCGCATCCATCATTTTTGGGTGAACTAACCCTTTAATGCATTGCCCTCATTTTCACTGTCTCATTAATTCCAGTTGCTAATCAAGTCTGATTTTACACGGAAAATACTGTTGGGTGTGTAAAAGTGTGTGAATGAGTGAATGTGGGTGTGACTGTAAACACAATATGTGCCTTTTGTTTGTGCATTTTGATACTTTAGTATCCTGCGGGATCACATGACTAATCTGAGATTGTAACCGTGATGCCTGCCAATGGCAACATCAGTCGAACACCTTCATGTCCTCTGGGTGTAGGTAGATACGTTTTTCTGGAACATCTGGTTTTTCACTGGGTGATCAGATCTTTGGAGTAAGTCTTCTGAATCCTGTGGAAAAAACAACCCGGGGAGCATCAGAGGGGAGTAAACTGTTGTCAAAAGCATATGGCCCTTGTCTTAATGGGATATAATGGGGATGAAAATGCAAAAGCAAGGCAGATGTCTTAAATGAGATGTTTAATGCAGAAAACAACATTTAACAGGTTGTGAGATCGCATAGTGTAAAGCATAAAACAAATGAGATTACTTAAAATTTGAGGTTTCTCTAGGCCTGATTTCTGGGTTCTGTTTTTCTAGAGATTGTTGCTATGAGTTGTATGTAATCCCAAAGGACGGACGATGCAGTAATTCCATTGGGTGCAATCATGAGACTGTTAATTAACCTGTTAATCTTGTCTCTTACACCATCGTATATGAACCTACACATGCAGCAAACACATACTCGCAATGAAAGAAAGATATGGCACCCTGCATAGCCAATGTTTGAGGGTTTTTTTTTTTGTATGATTTTTATCTGTGTTATCTTTATTTTTATTAGTGTATGTTCATGCAGATCCAATTAGAAATATTAGCCAAGTGGGTTTGCTGTTCAAAACCACCTTGAATCATAAGCGCAAAGCATCTTGAGGAGAATTAGTTGGCGTGTGCTGCATCACTGATATGATCAACTGTATGCCTCATGGTTGCCTTCTTGGTGAGAGACTGTCATAATGGATTGATATCTCTATGGAAACGGGAGCCTGTTAGCGGGCTCAAGCATGATGTCATAGACAAACTAGGCATTCAGACATGTGTGGCTGAGCCCCAATAGAGAGCTCCTGCTTTGTTGTAGAGCTTTCAGTGACGAAAATTATGAACATTTCACAAATTATATTTCAATTAATTTCTTCTTTTTGGCTATTAGATATCTGCAGCTACGCCAGTGGAAAGACTTAAAATGTCTACATTCACCTCAGTGGTTTCAGACAAAAGTCATTGGGGAAGCACAATCAAGTACGTTATAACAAAAATGTAGCTTTTGTCCCTTTAAATGAAAAAATGCCACTGAGGAAATGAAATAGGATATAACTGCTTGTTGTCAGCAATGGCAATGAAATTGAGGTTGTGTTACGGGACTCTCCTGTATGTCTTGAGCCGATCTGACAGGTAGAGTCGGCGTTTTAGAAAAATGACAGTAAATATTCACTGAGCAGTGCAGGTCTGTTTCTAAGGTAACTGTGGCCTTGGAGTGATTGTAGCCATCGTGTGACTCAATACAATTATGCTTTTTTACCTATTTCTAAGTAATGCCTTTTCTTTTTATTTTTCTTCCTTTTTCTACTAAACACACAGTGTGTTATGCCAGTTAGCTTCTGTATGGTCTATTCAGTATGTTAAAGGAGTTTTGCCATTTCCTTTTGATGCTGTGTAATATGCTTGTGAGTCAGAAATCAGAGTACTTATTCTATTTTACATGTTCATTTGGATTAATGCATCCTATAACTTCTCTAGTTCATGTATTGTGCTTCCAAGGCACAGCCAATTCTTAGTGCACAATCCAGTTCCAGCAAGCCTTTATATTTTTTGTTATGAGAAGTTCTCCACATATACACTGAACAACATTATAAACGCAACACTTTTGTTTTTGCCCCCATTTTTCATGAGCTGAACTCAAAGATCTAAGACTTTTTCTATGTTCACTAATTAGACAGATTTGTGAACAATATTTGAGAGAAATAGGACTTTTGTGTACATAGAAAAAGTCTTAGACCTTTGAGTTCAGCTCATGAAAAATGGGGGCAAAAACAAAAGTGTTGCGTTTATAATTTTGTTCAGTGTAATAACAGCGCTGAATAAAATGTACATTTAAAATTTTTATTTTCCAAGTAAAAACACCACTTCAAATAAAGCCAACAGTGTGTTTGATTTTAATTATATATATATGCCATGTAGACATGTGCCGGTATTCGGTAATGCAATATATCACGTTAATGAATATGCACGATATTGTTGTCGTGGGCACTTCAAAATACCGAGAATAATTAGTTATTACAAATTATACAGAATTTTGAATGCATTTTAGGAATACTTTTCCCATAAACTGGTCACAATGCACAACACCTATGTATGCTGCGTGAAAGATGCATGCGCACTCTGATGTAAACAAGCACGAATGAGAAGTGCATGGCGGAACACGTGAGAGACGCTCTGAATGAAAGCGCACATTCACTCTCTGAAAGCAGATGGCGCTAAACTGCAGAAAATGCAGCCGTTACCCTGGAAACCCCATAAATAAAGCAGCTGAGCTACTTTCTAAAACGTATTTAAATGATTTAGATAGCCTTTCAGATTTTTGTATTTCGCTATGGTGTTCATCACAGCGCCAAATACTTAAATATTTAGACTTAATAGGCTATTTATTTTCAGTCTTTTTTTACGTTTTAATCTGGACTACAACATGCCCTAGATATTGTTTGAAAGTTTTTTGAATCTTTATTGTTCGGTCACACTTTACATTAGGGCTTCATTAGTTAACATTAGTTAATTCAGTTAACAGAAACTGGCAGTGAAAAATTCTTCTAACATTCATTACTCTTAGGTAATTCCAATATTTAATAACACGTTGTTGTTAAAATCAAAAGTTGCAACTGTATTATTTAATGAGCTAACATGAACTAAGAGTTGTATTTTTTTTTTAAAAGATTAACTTCTGTAGCAAATGTAGCTTTTGCTCATTGTGAATGTTAATGCATTATCTAAGGTTAACTGATGAGGTCTTATTGTAACGTGATACCTATTGGTATTTATAGTTCTTTTGCACTTTAATCTGTGTAAAATTTTTAACTTTATACATTTTTCTGTATAAAAAAATTGTATTTAAATGTTCAGTTATTTTGTTATAAGAAAAAAGTTATTAAACCTGCTATACTGTATTATGACAACACTTTTCTTAAAACTAAATGTCAATATCGTGATAATACTGTATACCGTGATAAAAGCTTTAGCAATTAATCACAATGTGAAAATTTGATACCGGCATATCCCTAATGCCATGCAAGCTGATTATGATCAAAATTACATGAATATTACATAATTATTCTATAAAAAGGAGATATATATACTTTTTTCTTTGAAAATGTTGGCAGGGCAGGTCAGTGGTGAAGTGGTTTACGAATATTGAACATTCAGATTCTATTTAGTGATTATTATATGCAGAGAATTTCTCATAGTAAAACATGAAAAGGCTTGCTGGAACTCCAGTGTATTTTATACACACTACTTTTAAAAAGTTTGAGGTATATATTTTAAAATGTAGCTAATTCCCGTGATGTCAAAGCTTAATTTTTAACCAGCCATTACTCCAGTCTTCAGTGTCACATGATCATTTTGTATTACATTTTTATTCACAAAAACAAACAAAAATGACTAGGTTTTTCATTTGTAATAATAGCTGTATAATATAATAATAATCATAAACCAACATTTAGCAAAGCTAAACAATTCACAGACCAAGCTTGAAAAGGATGGTACACAGTGCAAAACCAATGCTGATATGTAGTAATGCTTAATAATTTGTAACACAGTGTAAAAATGTGAATGTTTCACACCAAATGTTTGTGCCATTGCAAGGCATAAAAACACATAGGAAATTTTAAATGTATTATTATTATTTATTTATTTTTTCAACAAAGCACTGGCATGCAACACAGGTCTTCAGGCCATCCATGCAATGATATTTTGTGTTTTTTGTTTATTTTTTAACCATGATTTATTTATAGTCAGGATACTATTAATCAAAGGCAGATGGATGACTAAGATTATTGTCAAAAAAGTGTAATCCATCTGAACCACATGCACCAACAGCTGGGACTGGCATTAGTCGATGTTCTGGTCTGTTTTGCATAATCTCATTGGTAGTAAGTCATCAGTTTGACCTATAAATGAAAAGCATCTGCATCAGGTCACCAAAACTGATGAAAAAATTGAGCATTTATCAATACTTATTTATCAGTTCCTATTTCACCTACGACTAGCATCTGTAGCATTTGTTTTCACAGTTCTTACTGTTCCCTTTTTTGATTGTATGTTCGCTCTTCTTTACAGAACAGAAGTGTTCACATTTGTGCCTGACGTGGGTGGTTGTGTAAAAAGGCTGTGTGTGATGGTGCTCATAGGTACACATTCACACGTGAGTAGCCATTTTCTGTCTGCTCCTGCTGTGTGCAGACTGTTCTCTGGGGAAGCTTTAAATTTGGGTGTTTGCTTTTGAAGAGGGGAAGCAATTGCAAAGGATAAAGCTGAGAATGAAGAGAGTGATCTGAGAGGACCAGAGCATTATAGTGGGATTTCATTACTTGAAATCTAAGGTTTTAAAATCAACCCACAAAATCAACTTGATGTATTTCTCTTTGAAACTGAAAATTTGGGCCTAACATATTGATGGGCTAGCAAATATATATGCATATATGCTACAGTTAAAAAATTAGGATAATTTTTTTTTTTTGTAAGAAATTAATTAAAAACATTAAGCAGCACAAGTGTTTTCAACATTGATAATAATAAGAAATGTCTCTTGAGCACCAAATCAGCATATTAGAATGATTTCTGAACAATCATGTGACACTGAAGACTGGAGTAATGATGCTGAAAATTCAGCTTTGCCATTACTGGAATAAATTTACAGGAATACATTTGATATTATTAGTAATATTTCACAATATTACAGTTTTTACTTCATTTTCCATCAAATAAATGCATCCTCTGTGAGTATAAGAGACTTCTTTCAAAAACATTTAAAAAAATCTTACCAACTTTTGAACGGTAGTGAATATGTATATCTGCTAAAAGTGAAATTTGTAAACGTTTATTAATACATTAGCGTATAGTTGGTCTCAAAGCTAATGCATATGAACTAAAAGCCTCAAAACTAAAATTTTAGTTTTATGGGGCTTTCAAAGTCTGTTCTGTAGTTGATGTATACAAATCAATGCATGACGGCGACAAGCTGAGAATCGTGTTTGGAATCCTCGAGAGATGAGGAGAAAAAAGTAGGTCAAAGAAGAGAGAAAGAGAGACTGAAAGAAACAGAGAGAGTTAATTAAATATTATGTCTAACAATTATTACATCACGACAAACAATTGAAAATGTTGATAAAGCACTCTGATTAGTATTATGACATCAGAAAAGTGCCAAAGCATGATTTATAATGTCATTTTACCTGACAGTCTGTCATTGTAAAGGATTTGTTTTAACTGATTGCTTTAGTATGCCGAAGCATGACAAAAGCCTTGCAGAGTTCATCTTGAATAACTGTTGATGCTATTGTTTTGGTTCACAGAAGTAATGCCAGTACCAGACCAACACTCTGACATAGAGAACTCCAGCATGTTGAGTCCGGTACTGAACGCCTCAAACGGAGATGGATCCGAGACCGAGACCACCTCTGCCATCTTGGCCTCTGTTAAAGAACAGGTGGGTACTTCATGTCAAACTATTGTAAAGTTCTTCATTCTTACATACTGTCTCTAATAGACGGTTATGATTCTCACCACACTCATACGGAAACATTAATTTCCCAACAGTTTAATTAGAAACTCTCTAAATCTTTATATACTGTAAACAGTAATTACACAGAATCATACCAGTCCTCAGATGAACTGCATATGCCATCTGGGTTAAGGAGCCGCAAGGTTTGGTGGGTTTCTGCGTGAGTCATTTCCATCATCTCGTGCTGCCGGTTTCATTTAGCGCCTGGTGTCTAAATTCACAGATACAAATGGTTTTTAATGGTCAACACACTGCAAATCTGCCATTACGTCTCAGTATCACATGGTTTTGTGGACTAGTGGGAGGAATGGATGTAGGTTTTGGGGCTGCGTGGTGCAAGAAATGTGAAATATTTGACACTCCATGTTGCAATCAGGTCTCCATGCTATGCTAGTCACTACACTGCAGCCTATCTATTATAAGATTGGTCACCTGCTTGTCAGCAGGTGGACATCTTCCCAGACGTTGGCGCAACCTTATGATAAACCGGCTTGATCTGTCAGGAATAATGACAGGTGATTGTAATTGCTTATGACCTCCTGTCATAAAAAGTCATTTATGAAATGCTTTATAATTATGAAATTATTGCATATGTCAGAATTTAGTGTGTGATGATGTACAGTATTTCTCACTTTTGCTCTGCATATTTATATGTCTGTCTTGGCTGGAGGCCATTTTTGAGTCAAGACCATGTGTAGATAAAAATGGATCGTGACAAGCCTTTCGCTTCCTGCTAGCGTTTAGCTCGCACTCCTGCTTTTAACCACGAGACAGAAAAAAAGCGACATGCTCTTAGGGTTAGAAATCTACACGGGGAGTGTTAAATTAGGCCACAGCCATAGGCTACTGTGGGCCAGTCTAATAGCTTTCCTATCAGAGCGAGAAAAACTGTCTGCCATCTTTTTTTTTGATGCTTTTCACTGGAGGGTACTGGTGGACAGAGTCCATGTCGCATACAGTGTTTCTCTCTGAGAGGAGATTAAAAAACATGAAAAATGGTGTGATTTTCTTTTCTAAGTTGGTGTACTTTCCACTGAAACAGGATGATTGGGTGGGTCATATTGAAGAGCTTTAGTTACACTAACGTTCAAAAGTTTGGCAAGATTTTGAATGTCTCTAATCTCACCAGGGCTGCATTGTTTGATCATAAATACAGTAAAAACAGTAATATTGTGATTTTTTAAAAATGTAAATAATCTGTTTTCTATTTTAATGTATTTTTAAATGTAATTTATTCCTGTTATGGCAAATGACTGAATTAGTCATTACTCCAGTCTGGAGTGTCACATGATCCTTCAGAAATCATTCTAATATGTTGATTTGGTACTCATAAAAAGATTTCTTATTACCATTAATGTTGAAAGCAGTTGTGCTACTTAATATTTTTGTGGAAACCGTAATTTTTTTCTAGGATTCTTTGATGAATAGAAAGTTCAAAAGAACAGCATTTATTTAAAATAGAAATCATTTGTAACATTATAAATGTCTTTACTGACACTTTTCATCTCATTCATTTCATTTAATGCCTCCTTGATGAATAAAAGTGTCAATTTATTCTTTTTTAACTGTTTCAACTAGGGCTGCACAATTAATGGAATTTCTAATCGCAATTACAATTATGGATGCCACAATTCCGTAATCGTTCAAAGCGGCAATTAATCATGTGTCACATGATCCTTCAGAAATCATTCTAATATGTTGATTTGGTACTCATTTATAGTGCACATTTTTATTATTATTTTATTATCGGGTTTTTAAAATAGAAATCTTTTGTAAAATTATAAATGTCTTTTCTATCTTTAATGACTTAAGTTTTAATCAATTTAATGTGCCCTTGCTGAATGAAAGCATTCATTCATTCATTTAGTTGGTTAGTTAGTTATAAGTAATCTTACTGACCCCAAACTTTCGAATGGTAGTGTATATCACTGCAATGAACCATGATTTGCTGCTTGCTGTCAAGGCATGCTATTTTAGCCCCTGCTGGTAGATGCTGTAAGTGTAACTACACCATTTGGCTCTAAAAAGCATCATTCTCCATCAATGGCCATTCAAAATGAGTTGCATATAGTGACTGAATACATTTATTTTGCATATATTTAGACAACGAGGTCAATGGAAATGCTAATAAATAGCTTTCTCCAAATATTATAGATCTTGCTTGCTACTGCTAGTCAGGTTGTGTTAGCAAGCAGGGTGTTCTCACTATAGAGAGCATTTTAGTGGACAAAAATGTGTAGTACAAGATGAGTCATCATTATTTTTGGTCCATTTCCTGAAAAAGAAACATTGTACATTTTACATGTGCTAAAAGTGAATTTTGCCAATCTTTAGGAACAGGAAAAATAAGACCTTAAAACTAACTGAAAAGTCATTAACTGAAAATAAATGTTTATAATTTTGCCACTTCTTGTCTGCTCACACATATGATGATAAATCACTAGGCTTGTTTTCTCCTCCACTAGATGGCAATTTCCCATTTTAGAGGCTTTTAGTAGGGGTTTATCACAGAGGATGTGAGGCAAAATTCACAGAATAAACTGAACTTCAGATCTAAAACCAGTGTAGATTTTGATGAGAAAGGATGCTCTGTAGCAGTGAAAAACCATCTCCCCTCTGCTATGTATAAGTACAATGTACCAAAATGTCAGCAAAATGTCTTGGTCTCGTGTATGTGTGCTTTGTTTGCAGTTTTCAAGGTTACACGTGCAAGCAGAACACAGTCTCTCGTGTGTATGACTCTCTCGCATTAAAATTCTCCTGTATCACTTGTGCTAATCAGAATCACATGCGATGGTCAGGGAGAGCATGTTTAACAACCTGGACATATGTGCAGTGCTCTCACTGTATGGTAAGAACTAGTAAATACTGTATTTGCAGTAAAATGTTGCTTAGTGTGATTTCTTCTATATAATTAACACTCTTTTATTATTTGCCTTTGAGTATCACTTTCTCAGATTATGTTGACATAGTGATTATAGTAGTCTTATTAATGTATAAAGTACAGGTGTTCTTTTCAGAAAATCTTTTTTTTTTTGTCCCTTTAATTTGGTGTTAATTAAAGAAATTTATCTTAGTGTTTTTAAAATTACACATTAATTATTCATAAAAAGCCACTGGCATATGAAGTTTTATTATGATCATGGCAAGGATTTTTTTGGGGAGAGTGCCAGTGTTTGTAAGGGGTAGTACAGCAAGGTCAAATATTTCTTTCCATTTAATTCTAACTCTGCAATTTTTGTCTTTTTTATTTCAAGGAAAGCATGCTAATCAGCTCATTATATCTTTGTCCGTTAGGAGTGATTTGCTTTAGCCAGAAGTGAAGTCATTTAGATGTTTTTAATCACATAATAATTAATACCACATATTCAATCAAATGAAGCAGTTCTTTAATTACTTACAATAATCATAAAAGTTGTGGCTGTTTTGACAAAATTATCTACGAAAAGGCTGTTCAAGTTTATTTGAAGCTTATCCTGAGGTCCTTTGGATGATGTAATTTTCAACCAGGAATACATGCAATTTTCCCTTTACATTTTACAGACCAAATTAGTTCATCCGAGTCATTCCTGTCTGTTTAACACTGTTTTGTATGGCTCTCAGTCGGTGTGGTCAGGCTGTGGATTGGCTCTGGACTCATTTAACTCTGTGAAATTATAGAAATTGGGTTAAATCCTTAAAGGAACTCGTGAGGCAAACCCCAAGTGACATTTGGCAATCAAATGGACCAATGAAGAAACTTAAATGTCAGTCTTTGTCCACAGGGCGCAATTAGGCATTTAGGCCAGAAGACCACATTCGGCTCTTGAAGCAGTCAAATCAATTTCTCAGTCCCATGGCGATTTATTTTCTAAACAAATAGGTTTAACGGCCTTTTCTGGAGTTATTATGTAAGATAATGGGAATACATTACTGTTTCGCATTCTTTTCACACTGCTGACCATGCAAAACACATTTTATGAGTTCTTATCAGATTAAATAGACTAAAATTGGCATACAAACAATTTTTACTCAGAAATTGTACAATTAATTACAAAGAAACAGCAAGTAACGCATTGAATTAGATGTGAAATTTTCAAGTAGAAAGAGTAGTACAAACTCCAATAATCTCTGTTTTCTCTTCGAAAAATATTTTTTATATTGTAGTATAGATGCAGAAAAAACAATGCTTTGAATGTTAAAGAATCACCATTTTTGGTCCAGGTGACATGTCTGCTGTCCTAGCCGAGTGCTTTTCTGTCTGTGCGGACTGCTATATTTAACCAACTTTTGTGACAAGTGGAGGCTACTCCCCGCTCAGGGAGCCTGTCCATTGCAGGCTACTGAGGCAGACCAGCCTGTTAGGATCCCTAGAGGAACCACAAAGCTTAGCATTGCACAGTGGAACAGTACTTTTTTTGCTGCCTGGACCCTCAAAAAACACCTCTTTCTCTCTGCCGCTCTGCGATCCTTTCAACGAGACTCCGCGTCTCCCCCCTTCTCCTCTTCAGAGTGAAGCACAGATGGCATCAGAAAGAAGGGAAGAGTTTAGGAGGAGGTGGAAGAGTGACTGGAGGGCAGTGGTATTTGGCTGGCTGGCTGGTGGGAGGGACCCTTTGTGATGCAATGTTGCATAAATAATGCCAAAGGGGCTCTAAATTCACTGTTGCCATGACGACCTTTGTGCCTGACTGCACTCCACTTTTTGCTTTCCCGCTGGAAGGCAGTCACTACCACTCTTGTAGTTTTTCTAATGACTTTACTCTCCTGATAAGTGGAGATGAATGCAGTCTAGTGGGATAGTGATGTGCAGACACGGCTCTTTCTCAGCGCGGATGGCCTCTGGAGTATGGTACATGTGCCGGTAAGAGCGGTGTTATTTTATTCGTGAAGGCAACAGGTGTTTTACTGTGGGACTAAAAGCTGGTGTAGTTTTGTTGTTGTTGATGGTTAGATAGTTAGAGTCTAATCAGTTGTTGTTCTCTGTTTGCGGCTCCATCTTGAACATATTGATGTGCAATAAGAAAGGTCAGAAATGATGCTTGTTTGTATTGTAATTGCTGATGCTTTTTCAGTTGCAGAGCTAAGCAGCTTGCCTGTTTGTTGCAAATGCACAGAAATGCGTCTGCCATAAAGTCATTAAGTGAGACTCTAGACTTGTATAATGATTGTTTAAAAGTGTTTAAAAGTTTGGGGTCAGTAAGATACTAAAACTTTTATTCAGCAAGGAAGCGGTAAATTGAGTGCTAGTAAAGATGTTTATAATGTTACAAAATATTTATATTTAAAAAAATGATTTAGATTTTTTTATTCAACAAAGAATCCTGAAAAATGTATCATGGTTTCCACAAAAATATTAGGCAGCACAATTGTTTTCAACACTGAAAATAATCAGAAATATATTTTGAGCACCAAATCAGCACATTAGAATGATTTCTGCATGATCATATGATACTGAAGACTGAAGTAATGACTGCTGAATATTCAACTTTGCCATTACAGGAATACATTACATTTAAATTTTATTTTATTGATTTTTTGAAAATGTAATATTATTTCACAATATTACTATTTTTACTGTAGTTTTGGTCAAATAAATGAAGCCTTGGTGAGCAGAAGAGACTTTCTTTTAAAAATCACATGAACCTCAACTTTTTAAACAGTAGTGTATATTATTATTATTTATTCATAAAAAAGGATGCAAAATACAGCTTCATTGCCAAACATAATAATAATAATAAAAAAATGCAATAACTATTATTTACCTGTTTTCTCCTTGCAGCATCATAAAAAGCTAGTTTCCGTCTCTCTGTAAAACTCTACCTGTCACAAAAGATGACACATCAAGATTTTGTTCGTAATATATATTTGTTTTGAAGGTATACTACAAGTAGCCTTTCGCATATATTTTGCCATGTAGATTTCTGGAGAAGATAAAATAAAAGGTAAATGTCTTAAAACACACAAGTCGTGAAAGATGTTTGCTTTAATAGATGGTTTGTGCGCCCACTTACATCAGCAAGGGTCTGACAGCCATTCTTACAGTTTGACCATGTTTAAATGGCAGTTCCTAATAAAGTTATTGACCTGAGACTAGATTTATGATCATTTTTGAAGAAAGAAAATGCAAGTGCATTTTATCAATATGTAAAGAAAAGCCCTGAGTGGCTGCACAGCCTCACAGTGTCTGTACATCCCAAACACACACACACACACACACACACACACGCTCTGCGTAGTAGTTACTGGAGCATGTGTAAGTGCATGTGTAGTACATGTTATAGACAGAATCAATGCCATAATTCCTTTAGGGCTTTACACATATGCTCTGTCTGCTTTATGTTTGCAGGAGCTGCAATTTGAGCGACTGACGAGAGAGTTGGAGGCTGAGAGGCAGATTGTTGCCACCCAGCTGGAGAGATGCAAGCTGGGATCTGAGACCGGAAGCATGAGCAGCATCAGGTGGGTCTGGTGTAGCGACATCTCTGCCTTAACTCAATCTGTCTCACCACACCATCACCACTTACACCAGCTAAAACTAAAGATAGATGTTTTTCACACCCTTCAATCTCTCCTTGATCTTCACCATCCAACTTGTCATTAAGCCATCAAATGTCATTAAAAGCATGTTTTTTAGTCTCCTCCGTGAAATACTTTGATGTCCCTTCCCGGCATATTCCATCATGGATATTTTAGTGTAACCACATTCACAGGAGACTCAGATCTAAATGCTAAATTCTTTCACTACTGCAAAGTAAACAAAGGGTTAAGTTGTCACAAGCTTTGAATTCAGCCTGTAATTAAAATCACACAGATACTATAATAAAACAGACTTTATGGATTATATATGCAATCAGTTTGACCTTTCAGAGGCTGATAAGTGCTTCTAATCACTGTTTACACTCAATGTTCAAATTGAATTGAATGGCCCCATTGTATTGTCCTCTTGTTGTTGCTGCAAAGCATATTTTGTGTTTATTCATCTAGCCTGAAAACTCAATATATCAAATGTCCTTCAGCTGTTCAGTCAATAAGACTCCCACATTGCTTGCTTTGTCAGAGAGATTCTGTTGTGCAGGATGATGTCAGGTTTAAAGTTATTATCACTACCATCAGTGTGAGCAGGGCACTGGAGACCTCAACCACGGGGACCCCTAGACCCCCTCATATTGTAACAGCACGTATAAGCGACCTTGAGAAATTATTATAAAACAGAAAATGTCTAAATTTACTGCTCCACATACTCATATTTCCGTAGCTATTTTGTATTTCCTGGTCTATCACAAGTCATTTTTGCAAGTTCCCCCAAACCCTGTTTTTGTTTTTTCATGCAGCAGTTCAGGCGCTTCTCTCCCACATTAGACGAGAGCTGCCAACGGACATGGTTAGACACATAGAATATTTAATTAGAGTAAAGTGGAGCGGAGACAGCACAGGCAGTGATGATTCAGCCCTCTACTAACACCTTGGCAATTGAATCGCCATTGGCTAGTAAATTTTTTAGTCCACAACCGGAGATCGGTAGCAGTAGATCTTAAAAACGGAAGAATTCCAAAGGAACTCTGTTATTTTGACAGCAAAATACAACAAAGAATATCGTTTACATGTAGCGCGCATCATATCTTTATTAACTTTTCCAAAACGTTTACAAGTAAACAAAGAACACTTATGATCAAACCTTCTTCCCCATCCCCACAACCACAAACCCTTGGCAGGCAAAATAATTAAAATAAAATAAATAAATAAATACAATCCTGATTGTTGTTATATTTATATTACATATCTTCACACATCTAGTGCCTCATCAATATCTCCTTCAACAAAGTTCAAAAATGTTTTCCAGATCAAACATACACACTACACATTGACTAAAATTAAAAAAGTGAAAAAGCATAATAGGACCCCTTTAAAAGCTGAAGAATTCCAAAGGAACTCCGTTATTTTGACAGCAAAATACAACAAAGAATATCGTTTACATGTAGCGCGCATAGGTAGCGCATCAATTCTCTCTCTCCCTCTCTCGATGCGTGCGTGTGAAATAAAGCGACGGCGAGCCGTGCGCTTCACACTAGAGTTTACGGTACATTAAATACAGGTGCGTTGCACATCCATTCAGATGAACTGAAAAAGAGTGAAACTCTGATGCGCTCAGTCAGAGAGTGTTCGGCGAGTGAAAATATATCTGAGCTAAACTTAACTCCAACTTACACACTGGCGAGTAAAATCTGAGAATTTATTAGCAGTTGGCTAATATTAGACATCATTTAGTCGCCCAGAGTGAAGATTTAGTCGCATATGCGAGTGATTTACTCGCAATGTAGAGGGTTGACAGTCTATGAGCACGAAGCGTCTACAATGTGCGCACATT
>NW_015552545.1:732984-740968 GCF_001515605.1 Sinocyclocheilus anshuiensis
TATATATATACATATATATATATATATAAATGGGTCAAAGACGAAAAAGGGTTTAAGCATAAAAACAATAAGTGAAATACTGCTTTAAATTGTTGTTTTTTTTCCCAAATTTAAAAAAAAGGTTTCTGTTTTTTTTTTTAAACATATCTTTATTAACTTTTCCAAAACGTTTACAAGTAAACAAGGAACGCTTATGATCAAACCTTCTTCCCCATCCCCACAACCACAAAGCCTTGGCAGGCAAAATAAATAAAATAAAATAAAATAAATAAATAAATACAATCCTGATTGTTGTTATATTTATATTACATATCTCCACACATCTAGTGCCTCATCAATATCTCCTTCTTTAACAAAGTTCAAAAATGTCTTCCAGGTATCATTGAATTCCGAGGATTTTTTCCTTATTACATATGTAAGGTTCTCAAGAGCCAAGCTAGAAATTACATTTTTTAACCATAGTCCAAGGGCAGGGCAATTAGCATTCTTCCAACATAGGGCAATAGAACGTCTGGCTTGTAGTAGACATAAGTCCACTAATTTTCTTTCCTTACTAGATAAAGAACAATTGTCTCCACAAATACTTAATACACACAATACAGGGCATTAAGATCGCTTGGCGGAGAGTGAAACTCTGATGCGCTCAGTCAGAGAGTGTTCGGCGAGTGAAAATATATCTGAGCTAAACTTATACTTAGCCTCCAACTCACACACTGGCGAGTAAAATCTGAGAATTTATTAACAATTGGCTAATATTAGATGTCATTTAGTCGCCCAGAGTGAAGATTTAGTCGCATATGTGAGTGATTTACTCGCAATGTAGAGGGTTGTGATTTGGATGTCAGGCCATCAAATGCTTTTGTTCCTAAGCCCATGACATGACTTATAAATATACACTACCGTTCAAAATATTTTGGGTTGGCAAGATTTTGCAAGTTTTAGAAAGAAGTCGCTCATGTTCAAAGGCTGCATTTATATTATTAAAAATACAGTACAAACTAGGGCTGTCAAAAAAAATTCCAATTTCAAATATTCGTCGAATTTAAAATAAAAATACACATTCGAATGCGAAAACGTTGCATTCAAATTTTAGTTGTGCGTTAAGGAGGCAGGCAGGCTTATCAGTGGCGCACGAGATGCGATGACGATGTAAGTGTCATTGCATTATAATGTTTTTATTAGCCTATCCAGTTGAAGCCACTAGATGCGGCACTGCTGCTTTGTTCATTAAAAATATTGCAGAAAAAGAGAACATCAATGCGGAGAAGATCTTGTTTACATCAAAACTGAAACCAAGCCGTTCACACAGAACACATATGTCGCGCATTTTCTAGAGGGACATCTATCACCGTTGCACTCGCATGTCGCACAAAGGAGCTGCATGTTTAGAAAGCCATGTAAAATTAATGCAAGTTTAACTTTGAAAAAAACATATTGAGACTTTATGGCGGCTTTTTCCCCATCCCACTGCATTTCATGTTTTTAAATGAAAAATGCACTCTGTGTGATTGACTTTCGCCTTTTGTATTAAACTATGCATACAAACATGATGCTGTTTTGTTTATAGTTGTTTAAGCAACTTAATTATAATTGGTTTATAAACATTATTTTAAACATTATGCACTTTTTTTCACAGATAGTCATGTAATCTTATGCTTTGAATAAATGTGCATTAGTAATATTTTGCTCGATGCGCCCTCTTGTGGCCTCAGAAGAGAAGCCAAAACATTTTCTTCACCCTAACTGAAATTATGCATTTTAAATTCGAATATAATTCGAATTTTGATCATATTTAACTACAAAATTCGAATTTAGTTTTTCAGCCATTTTGACAGCCCTAGTACAAACAGTAGTATTGTGAAATATTATTAGAATTTAAAATAACTTTTCTATTTTATAATATTTATATGTATAAATATATATGTATATAGTATTCATATATTATGCAATATATACTAATAAATTCTCTTTAATCAAATTTCTTTAAAGACTGACTGCACACTTTTGAACAGTACTATTGTGCTTTTAGATTGTTATTGGTTAAAGTAATAAAATTTTTAATGATGTCATCAACCACAGCGTTGTTGCTGATTGAACCTGTCTTTTACATTTTTACTCAAGCTTGATCTTTTGATTGTTCTTGCATTTATTTCCGACTGTTGGTATGTGTAGTCTTACAAGAGTTAGATCAGATCTCTCCTCAAGACAAATACAGCTTACAGACAAACAAGCTGCTCAAGGCCTTAATAGAAGCTGCTAGTCAAATAACACGGTGCTCAGGTATCTAATCAGGGTTTGCATGGATCTTGATTGGTCTCACAATTCAGGGTTATTTTACTTTGTGGACTTTCTATCCCTTAGTTATTTTTCTGCTGTTGACTGCAAACAGTCATATATTTTTCTGTGATGGTGTTACTAGCTTACTAGCTGGTGTTCAATTTCAATTGCAAAACAATACTGATACAAAACACTTCACTGACTATTATTTGTTTCTTTTTTATAAGACAGCAAGCTGAAAGTCACAGCATCAGGAGGAGCACTGTGGGCTAAAGTGAGCACTTTCAGCCTGTGACCCACTTGTTTAATGAAACATGGGTCTTTTCAAATAGCACTCCATTTTGAACAAACATAATACTGGCCTAGTTCTTCAGCTGTTCTTCAACTGTCTGATACTCAGCAAAAACAAATCTCCGATTAGCCGATGTGCAAAATGCCTCTGCAGTCACAATGGAAATGCCAAGTGAAGTTGTCTTATTGCCTCAAGCAGGACGTCCATCGGTCCGAACCTCGGCACAGCGTCAAACATCTGCTGCTCTGAGTGAGGCCTTTGACTCGATAGTAGACTGTTGAGCCCTATCCTGTAGCGTGGAGTTGTCTCACTAAACGCTGTCTGTCGAGCACAGCGAGGGAGAATTAAGCCAAAGCTGTTTGACAGTTTTTCTGCCAGATTAGTCCACCAGTCTCCTGTGAGCTTGGACTGCGCTGGCACTGTGTACGCGTCTACAATGTGTGCCTCGAGGAGAGATAATGCTTTGTTGGCATGTGGTGTAAATAAGTTGTATTGAGGAGACAATGTGCTTGACAGCGCTAATCTCACTGTAGTATAAAGAGAAGTGAGAGCTTCTGTCCATACAGTAGGCAACGGGAAAATACTATTATTAGTATCCTGTTTGTAAAGTATGTACATTATTTCAGCATTTGCTGTGCGCAGCAACAAGCTTTTTGTCTGTTCCTGCAGCTAAGTTGGTAGAGTTATGATGCTAGCTACATCATGTATATAAACTGTGTTACTTGATTGCATTGTAATCTGCTTTGAATAAAAGCATTTGCCTAAATGTAAAAAGGAAATGCATGAATGTGCATCTAGTATCAAATACCCACTTTTTTTGAAATTGCACATGAAAAGGAAAGAAAACATTGAAAGGCATATCCATTGAGACTGTATGGAAATGCATTATATTTCTTTTTACCCTTTAGGTGAAGAGGATACATTTATAGAAAGAAAGATGGTGGGCCAAATTCACTGAACAGTTTTGTGTGCGATATTTCATTGTAAAAATCTGCTTTGTTTTCACTAACCACCAGCAATCTACTTTAACTCGGTTTTAAGTGCGCTGAAATAGCAGCGTCCTGTGGGTATGTAAATGAAGTCAAACATGCAGTGTAGAAAAGTGCACTTTAAGCATTATGGAATTGGCAAAGGCCAATTCAGGTGCCTGGAACATGGTCTTCGTAAAGTATGTCAGAGTGTTGTAGTATTCTGGAATCTTTTACCTATAGGCTACCTATAGGTGGGGGGGAGTGAATGTACAGCATACTCTTCCACCTTCAATACCCATGACTGAGGTGCCCTTGAGCAAGGCACCAAACTCCCAATTGCTCCCCGGGCGCCACAGCAAAAATGGCTGCCCACTGCTCAGGGTGTGTGTTCATGGTGTGTGTGTGTGTGTGTTCCCTACTAACTGCTGTGTGTGTGCACTTGTTTGGGTTAAATGTAGAGCACAAATTCTGAATATGGGACACCATACTTGGCCACACGTCACGTCACTTAAACCAACCATCATCAAGTACAGAAAGTGTGCATTATTGCAACATTTTTGGTCCTCTTTGTATCGTTATCTGATTTGCAACATTCCTTCAGTGTTTTGGGTGCAAAAACAATGCAGCATATTTAGTTATAGTTAAACAAAAACTGAAAATTGCAACCCAGGCTCATTTAAAATACGTGCCTCTAAATACATTTCTGCAACACCGTTATTACGTACCTTACTGCACGTTTCGCGGCAGTTTCGAAGTGAAATGTCCAGTGAGTGGTGCTAAAACAAGGGTTCAATACGTGACCCTGGCATGTTTTTTTTTTTTACGATATAGGTACGTATTGCTGTGTTTTTATTACGTTGCTTCAGGTAAGTATTGCGGCGGTTCATAATTCAAATATCCGGGGAGTGTCGCTAAAAGTTAATGATCTATCGTGTTGGAAATATCACACACCCGGAGCAGTGGGCAGCCATATTGCTGCAGCGCCCTGGGAGCAGTTGGGGGTTCTGTGCCTTGCTTAAGAGTCTCACATCAGTCGTGGCATTGAGGGTGGAAAAGAGCACTGGTTATTCACTCCCCCCAGACAATTCCTGCCAGATCTGAGACTCAAACCCACAACCGTCGGGTTACAAGTCTGACTCTCTAACCATTAGGCCACGACTGTATTTGTCTTTGTCCATACAATGAAAGTCAGTGGTTTCCAATGTTGTTTCATTATATGTACAAAAACAGTTCTTGAAAATATCCTCTTTTAGGTTCTTCTATTGTTTTCAACACATACCCATTGAAATTCATCCTGTTGAACCCATCTAGAACTGGGGTAGGGTTAAGGACAGTGGCAGTAAGAAACCTTCCCATCTGCCTGTGCACCCAAGGTGTCTGTGCTCAGACAATCCCTCTCCATTCTTACAGGATATTAAGCATATTAAGGGTGTCTGCTGCACTGGCTGACTCACACTAAGTGTCTCCCTATACAGTACGGGGAATACAGAGCATATTGATTTAGCAAGCAATCTGTCAGGCTTAAGGGGCAATGAAAGCTTCTTCTGCTACCCAAGTTCAGTTATAAGCCCGGACTGCTTGATTTCAGCCTAACCGTGTAGACTTAAACCCAGTTTGGTGACTGAGAAACAAAGATTCTGTCTGCATCTCAATTACTGGGGCGGCCCTGCAGTTATTATATTGAAAGTAGCTTTCGATAACTAGGCTATGCTGAATGAAAATGACTCTTTGGAAAAGATTTATAATCTTGTATAACAGATTTTGATTCAGATGTAGGTGAATTGTTATTGAAATTTCTGAAAAGATGTTTAAATAGTAGTTATATATGTAATGTATCATAGTATTTTTATCACCTAAATCTTGTTTTATCGTTTAATGTTTTAGGTCTTAATGTGGTTCTAGTGTATTTTTACACAGAGGAAATTGTCTTTTGACTATATTTCCTGCCTGTCAATGCCAGAGGAAGACAGTGACACATACTTGATCTGCCTTGTGACAAAGCCAGCACACTGCCGCCTAGCTTAACTAAGACAGCCTAGCATAGTGTTGATCTCAACCACTGAGCTCTCTACATGTGACATCACTCTCGCTGTCAGCCTAATGACCCACCACATCCTCAGATGCTCTCAAAATAACGTTGCGTCCTTTTAGAAAGTACACTTGCAATAGGAAATGTGTGATTGATCCTGTAATTGCTCAGCTGACTGCTGTTGTCTTAGCCTCATGGCAGCACACTCCCCATTAAATCAATGTTTATTTTTTTAGCACTGAGAATAAAGCATGTTTCATTTATTTTTTAAAGGGTTCATATGATGTTGCTAAAAAGAACATTATTTGGTGTATTTGGTGTAATGAAATGTGTTTATGCGGTTTAATAGTCTGGAAACTCCTTTTGAAATACTACAAGTGGAAATACAGTGACCTTATATAAGTATACACACACACACACACACACACACACATATAGACCATGGTATTCCATATAAGTACTACAGTTACCACAGTTTTGTATCACATCTAGTGTGACTATATTAAAAGTACTATAAATTTTCATGAGGCAGTTTCCAGACGAGAGCCATTTTGTGCCAGCCTGGGCTGCAGAGGTGTCTGGGGACTCGTGTTTATGTTGCTGTGATTTGTAGTGAGAGTATTTTACCTTCATGCCATTCATAGTAATACACTGTAAAAGAGTGTTTGCCATCACAGAGCAGCTGTACAGCATCTGTGCTACACCAGCCATTGCCTTCTTATCCACTGACACAATTCTGCTGTGAGATAGTCAGCCATGATTCAGCACTTCAAGAGGGGCTCTCTCATTATGGGATGTTCTCTTGCACTGGGATTGAAATGTATTCCTCTCTGAGGACTGTGTTACATCTCTTTTGATTTGTAGTGTATCGTATATCAACTCATGAAGAGTCCAAAAGCCCACACAGGATTGTTTCTGCTTTTCTCTTGTCCTTGCTAAACTGACTTTTTATAGAGTGTAGGAGTGCTTCTATTGGCAAAATGACTTAAATTTCAGTCTATTCCTCACAGAAAGATATCGTATGGTTTCAGAAGACTTGGAATATGGTACTTTTATGATACTTTGATAGTACTTTTTAGTCACTTTAGAGCTAAACAGCTCTCATTCTCATTCATTATAAAGAAAGACGTGGGCAAGATAATCTTTTAAAAAATCACAGTTTGTGTTTCACTGAAGAAAGTAAGTCAGAATTTACAATTTACAGATTCTTTTCATTTTTGGGTGAACTGTCTCTTTAATCTTGGAACCCTAATTGATTAAATAGATTATTTCTATCAGTCAAGCTGAAAAGTTACATGATACATTGCTCTATATGTTATATCTCACATACAGTACCAGGACTAACAAGGACTATTTTAGTCCCACTCATCTGGAGTTTAATGATGGGTGGCCCGGCTCTTACGGACGAATGCCTTTGCTCCGCACTCATTAATACAATCACGTGAAGCCCTTTCACATGCTCTGTCAGACAGCATGGCTTATACAACACACTAAAGACATGGGAAAGTAGTTAGCCTGACCCCCTCGATCAAACACATGTGAAAATCACCAGTTAGATTTGTGTTTATAATCTGAATTTCAACACAAATCTATTTGAGGTGACATTCTGCTTTTTAAGTTCTGTTTATTTTCCATTTAAATTCCTTCTACTCTATATATTATATGTATATAGCTTGAAATAGCAGGCAGCCTCTCTTTCTTGATGGCATGTGTCTATCTTTCTGTTTGTCAATTGGGAGGCACTAATTGACCCCCAGCGGTTTGGGGCCGGACTCCTCCTCTCCCTCCCTCTTTCACTCTTTTCACATACATTAGCAGTGAACAAAAGTCGCTCACAGCTTTGTTCCAGCTTTTCATAGCATACTTTCACTCATTCACACCAAAATCTCGGCAAACAGGCTGTAACAAACATACACAAAAAAGCTTTTTGTATTACTGCAGTTTAGGCAGCTATAGGTTTTGTAATGCGGGTTCCACAAGTTGGATTTAAAAAATGTAAGGTTTAATCTTTTGATTTAAGGTTGTGTGTGTGTGTGTATGTGTGTGTGTGTGTGTGTGTGTATATATATATATATATATATATATATATATATACACACACACACACACACACACATACACACACACACACAACCTTAAATCAAAAGATTAAACCTTACATTTTTTAAATCCAACTTGTGGAACCCGCATTACAAAACCTATAGCTGCCTAAACTGCAGTAATACAAAAAGCTTTTTTGTGTATGTTTGTTACAGCCTGTTTGCCGAGATTTTGGTGTGAATGAGTGAAAGTATGCTATGAAAAGCTGGAACAAAGCTGTGAGCGACTTTTGTTCACTGCTAATGTATGTGAAAAGAGTGAAAGAGGGAGGGAGAGGAGGAGTCCGGCCCCAAACCGCTGGGGGTCAATTAGTGA
>NW_015552545.1:741229-741643 GCF_001515605.1 Sinocyclocheilus anshuiensis
ATATATATATATATACAGTATATATAATATACACACACACACACACATGCACATTTAATGTGTTAATGCGTAAGAGACTTAATAAAATTAAAAACATACAAATATGTCTAGATCTTTATTTACAATATATTTGATAGACAGACTGAGAAAAACATAAATGTTTCAATATTAATAAAAAGTGTAATTAATGTAATGCTCTTAAATGTGTAAATATATTTAATGCAGTATATGATTTGACATTTGACATTATAATACACATACATTTGATGGAATTAAAGGGGTCATATGATGTTGCTAAAAATAACATTATTTTGTGCATTTGGTGTAATGAAATGTGCTTATGCGGTTTAAGGTTCAAAAAACAGATTATTTTCCACATACTGTACATTATTGTTTATTCTATATGCACCGCCT
>NW_015552545.1:741717-749041 GCF_001515605.1 Sinocyclocheilus anshuiensis
TGTTCTGGAACAGTGTTGTAAATACAACTTAACCACTGATTTCTAGTCGTGTCCTCTTTTGGAAGGCCAAACAAAGTAGTTTCGCTTTCACAACGAAACACACAGCGTCACACACGGCGGGCTAGAGTGAGCGGCGGCCGGCGGGCTTGAGAACGGCGCGGCCGGCAGATTCGACGAAGAAGTGGCCGGTGTGCCTGCGGCAACCACATGTGACGACCCCGGGCTAGACTCCGCTTCGTCCATGGTGAAAGCCGATCCGGCGATCCACAGCGCGAAGTTGATGTATTTCCTCAGCGACCAGCACGGATCAGCTCTAGGCATGACGAAGCAGATATCGTCCTCTTTTGGAAGGCCAAACAAAGTAGTTTCGCTTTCACAACGAAACACAGCGCCTTCACGACATGGCGGCGGCAGCAACAACAATACTACAGCGTGAATAAAAGTTACGCCTTCTTTTTTTGCGTGAACATTTGGGCAGGCGTTATGCAAATCTTCCCACATCATGTCGTAGACGTGGGGGAGTGATAGAACGAGCCGTTTTAGGTAGGCGTGGTTGACTCTTAACTTTTATAAAGAATATCTCTTTGGATTTGAGACTTTAGTCTTTGCAACTCTATAATTCAATTATGTATCAGTTATTTATAATAATACATTCTTTACCTGTTTTTAATTTTTATATAGCTATATCTATATTTATTCTAATATATTTTTATAGATAAATACTGTAGACGTACAGACAGACAGCAAGGATGGATTTATAAATTTAAAGTTGATGCAGATTGGTTAATATAGCATTGCATATGTGCTGTCCATTGATTTTTATATTTTAATGCCACATTAACTGTCAGGGTTCTGTCACTTCGGTCTAGTGTAATTCATGGTTTTGTGACAGAGCCCTGACACTCCCGTCATGTCATTGTTTTCATGTGAGTGTGCGGCTTCGAGAGTGCTCGAGCCGTGCGCTCTCGTCTGCGTGTACTGTTTCATGTTGGAGCGTGGTGTTCGGATCCCGGCACTCAGGTCTTGAGTTTCGGTTTCGTTTCGGGGTCCGGACACTCGCGCTCCGTCGTGTCCAGATCCTGCCTTGCCTAGCCTTGCCAGCCTGTTCTTCCCCCACGGGGTAGTTTTTGTTGTCTGTTTTATTTTATTTTATTAATAAAGCCCTTATCTTCCCGCACTATTGAGTCCTCGCTCCATCCTTCATCCCCAACCCTGACATTAACCTGGTCCAGAAATGTCAACAGGGAATGCTTGAGTGTTCAACAATGAGTGAAACCACATTGAATTGATGTGTTGACTAAACTGATTTTGTGTAGAAGCTATACAAAAATTTGTCTTACTGCAAACAACAAAAGAAAAATAATTAGCTAAAATTAAGGTGGCGTTTAAGTATCACCTAAGCTTAACAGTTAGGAAATATCACCTTTGAGCACCATTAATGGTACTCTTAACAATTCAACAGGTGCCACTGTCAGGTGATATAATTCATTAATTTACCAGTGTTAGCATTGCATTTGTTTGCAGTTCACACCCCTTTGTTTGTTGTTTATTTGACCATGGCCGTGATCTTGTGAATAATTGTAGAACAATATGTAGACGATTAAAATAAGCCAGAATGGAGGCAAAGAACACTAAATCAGTGTGCTAATTGTAATGGCCCAAATCACACTGCTCTAAATGTTTCAGCTAATATGTTGAGTCAATATGGAAATGGAGCACATAAAGAACAGTGATTAACTACTGACCACACAATGACCCACAGCTGTGATTGCCTCATCTGTCATGTCATTATTCTCAAGTTAATTATCTTGGGAGAGAAAAGTATCTTCATCCTAAAAGGCTTTAATGATCTCCATGAAGACAGATTCATTTTGTACTATCAATGTGATGTTATCTATCTTCGAGAGCGATATCACGATTGTCAGTCTTATAGTGTCCTGGAAATTGAACGACAATTTCCAGCCAATGGGAACTATTTGTTGTTGTTTTATTTATTTATTTTATGTTGTAGGCCCTCATAATCATATCTCAACTGAATCTGTGTTTATCTGCCTTAGAGGACTTATTTATTTATTTGTTTGTAAACATATTTAGCCAGTAATTGTGTTTTTAGGGAGCTATTATGCTTGTTTGAAGGCAGGTCGACTCACTCATTAAAACGGAGGTTGGGGTAAAAATGCCTTGTGGCTCATTACTGTTGCTCACTCACCGGGAACCTGTCTTTGTCTAGGCATTGTTCGTGGAAGAATCTGTGATGAATGGGTTTTAGGAGAACAACGCCGTGGCCCTATTAACATGTAGTGTTTTGTTTTCTTCTGTGATTCGTCACCCCCTGCACAAACATAGACAGCCTCACAAAATGAATCCTTACACACTCGCCGGAAGAAAATCAATAGAGTGATTTAGCAGCTGCTGTAAGGCTCCAAGGACAATGGGTGAGCGTTTAGCCTCCCGATAACGCTATGGGTAAGGCAGGTCGCTTTTTACCTTGTGGTGGCAAAGCCGGTCATTGATTAAGGGTTTCTGGCTCTGCGTTCTTCCTCAAGCCTTCATTTCCACCGAATCCATTACCATCATAGCCACTGTTTGTGTGTTCTAAAACATAGATGATACTTAATTGATCAGTGAGTTATGTGATTCAGAAAGTGCACAAATAGGTTTATGAACTTGATGGGTAAACAGTTACTTAAACAGTTTATGGCAGCTGAAGTATTTAGCAACACCACATGGCCAAAAGTACACTACTGTTTAAAAATGTGTTTGTCGGTAAGATTTTTTTACAATTTTTTTGAAAGAAGTCACTTATCCTCACTAAGGCTGCATTTATGTAATCAAAAAATACAGTAAAAACAGTAATATTGGGATTTTTTTTCCCCTTGTAATTTCGACTTGTGTTCTTTTTGTATGATATTATTGTTTAAACCAATAAACATTCAATTTAAAAAAAAAAAAAGAAAAAAGTAATATTGTGAAATATATATTTTTATAAATATATTTTAAAATGTAATTTATTCTTGTAATGGCAAAGCTGAATTTTCGCCAGCCATTACTCCAGTCTCCAGTGTCATATGATCCATCAGATATCATTCTAACAGCCTTGTTATTTCTTATTATTATCAATATTGAAAACAGTTGTGATGCTTAATATTTTTGTGGAAACCATGATACATTTTTCAGGATTCTTTGATGAATATAAAGTTTAAAAGTACAGCATTTATTTAAAAATAGAAAGTTATAAAGGTCTTTATTGTTACCTTTAATACATTTAATTCATCCTTGCTAAATAAAAATATTAATTTCTTTAAAAAAAAATAACAATAGCGTACTGTATGTGGACGCCCACATTTAATTCGAAGATTTGGCTCTTTAACTTACACCCTAATAACAGGTGCATAAGATCAAGCATACAGCTGTACAATTTCCATAGACAAACATTTACAGTAAAATAAGGCCCTTTTCTGTTCCACTGTGACATGCTCCTGTGCACAAAGCATGAACAAATGGATCACTGAGTCTTAACCATTGAACAAATTTAGGATGAATCACGAGTTAGAGCCCATCATGCCTGACCTCACTGATGCTCTTGTGTCTGCTTTACCAGAAAATTGGAAGCTTGTACAGAAGACCAGCTCCCTGTTAAAGGCACAATATGTAATTTTTTGCCACTAGAGGGCGCATATTCAAAACAAACAAAGAAACAAAGGCGTAGTTAGATGACGCCATGACTGAGTGTGGAATCATGGGAGTTTTGTCTTCATCCCCACAGCCGATGCAATCCGATGGGACTCGGGCAGAAATCATGTTCATGGATGAGCTAATGTATATTCAAAATAAACAAAGAAACAAAGGCGTAGTTTGATGACGCCGTGACTGAGTGTGGAATCATGGGAGTTGTCGCATTTTGTCTTCATCCCCACAGCCGATGCAATCCGATGGGACTCGGGCAGAAATCATGTTCATGGATGAGCTAATGTATTAAAGATTTATTAACGTCGCGTAGTATGAAGCAGAGTGAGGTGGAAAGCCGTCAAAGCAAAACGAGGCCGCTGAACGACCGCGACACATGGCTCGAAAGCAGCGGAGCTTTTATTATGCCACAGTCAACCGCTTCCACTCCTACCGGAAAGCAGCGGAAGTAAGCAGCGCTGTTTTATCATACTAGATATATTTGAACGTTCTGTTATAATGCTACTCTGTGCGGTCGTCACCTGTCTAATATAATGCATAGCATATTAATGTGCATTGGTGTTTCCATGTTTTCTACAAAACAAAAAAGGAAATCGAGGGTGTATGACGTCATTGGCAGGCGACACAATGACACTATGGACACGGTCCGTGTCACTAGTTAAAATTGCTTATTTCTCTGGATTTAAACATTCTTCAAAACATTTGGGATAATGTAAGTACACAAGTCAGCAAAATATATAAAACTGTTCTAGTGGTTTTTGGATATTTTAATTAAAAAATCTTACATATTGTGTGCCTTTATTGCCCATGATTTTGAAATTAAATATTCAACAAGCACATACAATATGGTGCCCACACACTTCTGACCATGTATTGAAGATATAAATGGTCAGTTGCAGGCATAGGATTGTAGCATCAGGTAAAAGATTGAGTTCACTTCAGTGTTTGTGTTGATGATACATCTAAATCTGCGCTATCCTTTATCTTACAGTTCTGCAGATGAAAAGTTTCGCTGGAACAACCAAGGTAACTGGACAGTTTTCTTGCTGAAATGAGAATTTTCTTGCTCTTCAGACCATTGTTTTGAAATCCATGAATTGAAACCTTACAAGAAGGTGAATGCTGCATGAAGAGCACCTTTTCCAATGCATTTTGACAGTTGTCATCATCTAGCAGCTCACGTGGTACACCGTGCATGTCAAAGTGAAACATGTTGACTTTTGACTTTATTAATTGTGCTACAGCAAAATGTTAGCCAAAGATGACAACCTTTGCATTCCAGAGCATAATACATTGAGGAGAGGCTGAGATTGAAGAGCAGGAGCAGTGCGGCGCATAAATGATTCATGAGCTTGCAGTCACGCCACACTCTTTAAAATACTGGACTCTTGATGAAGCATCAAAACAAAACCAGATTAAGCATCTCATTCGCATTCCTGGCTAGTTCAAATTAAATTTCTTTAGTAGATTCCTCAGTGGTGGGTTTTGTACTTCGAAATGTTTTGGCCTTAATCAAAATACGTAGCTACCCAAATACCAAAACCACATTGTAAAAACATTGTGATAAGGTTGTGATAACATTTGTGACCCTGGACTACAAAACCAGCCTTAAGTTGCTTGGGTATATCTTTAGCAATAGCCAAAAAAAACATTGTATGTGTCAGACTCTGGGCCAGGTTTTGTGTGTGTCTTTGCTCCCCATGTGCTCTGTTGCCCAGTTTCTGTGTCTCGTGTTTTGAGTTCATTGTTCCCAGGTGTTTCTAATGTTGATTGTCATTCGTTTCAGGTGTCCCTCGTCTTCCCCTCATCAGTTCCTGTGTATTTAAAGTGTGTTCCAGCTTGTTCTTTGTCAGCCATTGAACGTCATCCTGATGTGTCGAGTCCTGTTATCCCCAGCCTTTGTTTAATAAACCCTTTTGATTTACTTTACTTTGTGTCTCCTCGCTCCTGTGTTCCTCGTTTGTGAAACGTGAGAGAATGGCTGACCAAAACAGTAAGCGGCGCTCCTTCTCCCGTGTTTTGTTTTCGTTTTTGAACAGTCTTTTGTTTTCCTTTTTCCCCCATATGTCATCCGCGGTTAGAAGTCCGCCCACTGTGAAGTGTGCCGGCCGCGCCGTTGTCAAGCCCGCCAGCCAGGGCTATCTCCAGCCCGCTGGCCGCACCGAAGACAAGCCCGCCGACCACGTCAAGTTTGCCGCCCGCATCGAAGTGTGCTGGCCGCGCTGTTGTCAAGGCCGCCGGCCGTGGCTCTCTCCAGTCCGCCGGCCTCACCGAAGACAAGCCTACCGGCCGCCCAGATGTCGGCTTGCCAGCCGCGCCGAGTCAAGTTCGCCGGTCATTCCTATGACAAGCCTGTTGCACGTTCAGATGGCAAGCCCGCCGGCAGTTCATATGGCAAGCCTGGCAGCCGGGGCTATCTCCAGCCCGCTGACCAGGCCGATGTCAAGCCCGTCAGCCGGAGCTATGTCCAGCCCACTGGCCACGCATATGGCAAGCTGATGGACAGTAATATGGTAAGCCTGCAGGACGCTCAGCACTCTCACCCGCCGACCACGCCTTTTCCCCCCGATCCAGAAGAGGAAACTAGGGGTGAGGAGAAGGGTGTCGGCTCCTACCCCAGAGCTCGCTCCAGTGTCAGCTCCAGCCCCAGAGCTCGCTTCAGTGTTGGCCCAGAACACGCCTTTTCCCCCCGATCCAGAAGAGGAGACTAGGGGTGAGGAGAAGGGTGTCGGCTTCAGCCCCAGAGCTCGCTCCAGTGTCGGCCCAGGCCCCAGAGTTCGCGCCAGTGTGGGCCCAGACCACGCCTGTTCCCCCAGATCCAGAAGGGGAAACTAGAAGTGAGGAGAATGGTGTCGACCCGGGCCCTAGAGTTCGTTCCAGTGTCGGCCCGGGCCCCAGAGTTCGCTCCAGTGTCGGCCCGGGCCCCAGAGTTCGCTCCAATGTCAGCCCAGGCCCCAGAGTTCGCTCCAGTGTGGGCCCAGGAAGGGCTCCCGATCCCCAGTTCAGCCCAGGAAGGGCTCCCGATCCCCACCCTGGCCTCCGGAACTGCCTGTACCACCATGTCCTCCTGTGTTCCATATTCCGCCATGGTCATCCTGATGTGTCGAGTCCTGTGATCCCCAGCCTTTGTTTAATAAACCCTTTTGATTTACTTTACTCCGTGTCTCCTCGCTCCTGTGTTCCTCGTGTGTGAAACGTGACAGTATGGGTCAAAATGATAGATTTTTCTTTTATGCCAAAAATAATTAGTTCAGCCCAGGGAGGGCTTCCGATCCTCAAGTAAGCCCAGGGAGGGCTCCCGATCCCCAGTTTAGCCCAGGAAGGGCTACCGATACCCAGTTTAGCCCAGGAAGGGCTACCGATACCCAGTTCAGCCCAGGAAGGGCTCCCGATCCCCCGTCGAGCCTAGGAAGGGCTCCCGATCCCCAGTTCAGCCCAGGAAGAGCTCCCGATCCTCAAGTAAGCCCAGAAAGGGCTCCCGATCCCCAGTTCAGGCCAGGAAGGGCTCCCGATCCCCAGTCGAGCCTAGGAAGATCTCCCGATCCCCAGTTCAGCCCAGGGAGGGCTCCAGTCCCCTGTCATGGCCGACGGAGGGCCTCAAAACCTGTAAGCGTCCCCAAGTAATTTTTGGGGGGGG